>NW_026288960.1:0-110501 GCF_023373465.1 Oncorhynchus keta | reverse complement strand
ATGGTGAATTATCTACACATCACTATGTATGGAGAATTATCTACACATTATTTATGGAGAATTATCTACACATCACTATGTATGGAGAATTATCTACACATTATGTATGGAGAATTATCAACACATCACTATGTATGGAGAATTATCTACACATCACTATGTATGGAGAATTATCCACACATCATTTATGGAGAATTATCCACATCACTATGTATGGAGAATTATCTACACATCACTATGTATGGAGAATTATCTCAAAATTATGTATGGAGAATTATCTACACATCACTATGTATGGAGAATTATCTCAACATTATGTATGGAGAATTATCTACACATCACTATGTATGGGGAATTATCTACACATCACTCTGTATGGATAATTATCTACACATCACTATGTATGGAGAATTATCTACACATTATGTATTGAGAATTATCCACACATCATATATGGAGAACTATCTACACATTATAGATGTAGAACTATCTACACATTATATATGGAGAATTATCTACATATTATGTATGGAGAATTATCTACACATTATGTATGGAGAATTATCTACACATCACTATGTATGGAGAATTATCCACACATCACTATGTATGGTGAATTATCTACACATCACTATGTATGGAGAATTATCTACACATTATGTATGGAGAATTATCTACACATCACTATGTATGGAGAATTATCTACACATCACTATGTATGGCGAATTATCCACACATCACTATGTATGGTGAATTATCTACACATTATGTATGGAGAATTATCTACACATCACTATGTATGGAGAATTATCTACACATGATATATGGAGAATTATCTACACATCACTATGTATGGAGAATTATCCACACATCACTATGTATGGTGAATTATCTACACATTATGTATGGAGAATGATCTACACATCACTATGTATGGAGAATTATCTACACATCACTATGTATGGAGAATTATCTCAACATTATGTATGGAGAATTATCTACACATCACTATGTATGGGGAATTATCTACACATCACTCTGTATGGAGAATTATCTACACATCACTATGTATGGAGAATTATCTACACATTATGTATGGAGAATTATCTACACATCATTATGTATTGAGAATTATCCACACATCATATATGGAGAACTATCTACACAGTATATATGTAGAACTATCTACACATTATATATGGAGAATTATCTACATATTATGTATGGAGAATTATCTACACATTATGTATGGAGAATTATCTACACATCACTATGTATGGAGAATTATCCACACATCACTATGTATGGAGAATTATCTAACATTATGTATGGAGAATTATCTACACATCACTATGTATGGAGAATTATCTACACATCACTATGTATGGAGAATTATCTCAACATTATGTATGGAGAATTATCTACACATCACTATGTATGGGGAATTATCTACACATCACTCTGTATGGAGAATTATCTACACATCACTATGTATGGAGAATTATCCACACATCACTATGTATGGTTAATTATCTACACATCACTATGTATGGAGAATTATCTACACATTATGTATGGAGAATTATCTACACATCACTATGTATGGAGAATTATCTACACATCACTATGTATGGCGAATTATCCACACATCACTATGTATGGTGAATTATCTACACATTATGTATGGAGAATTATCTACATATCACTATGTATGGAGAATTATCTACACATGATGTATGGAGAATTATCTACACATCACTATGTATGGAGAATTATCCACACATCACTCTGTATGGAGAATTATCTACACATCACTATGTATGGAGAATTATCTCAACATTATGTATGGAGAATTATCTACACATCACTATGTATGGAGAATTATCTACACATCACTATGTATGGAGAATTATCTACACATCACTATGTATGGAGAATTATCTACACATTATGTATGGAGAATTATCCACACATCACTATGTATGGAGAATTATCCACACATCACTCTGTATGGAGAATTATCTACACATCACTATGTATGGAGAATTATCCACACATCACTCTGTATGGAGAATTATCTACACATCACTATGTATGGAGAATTATCCACACATCACTATGTATGGAGAATTATCCACACATCACTATGTATGGTGAATTATCTACACATCACTATGTATGGAGAATTATCTACACATTATGTATGGAGAATTATCTACACATCACTATGTATGGAGAATTATCTACACATCACTATGTATGGAGAATTATCCACACATCACTATGTATGGTGAATTATCTACACATTATGTATGGAGAATTATCTACACATCACTATGTATGGAGAATTATCTACACATGATGTATGGAGAATTATCTACACATCACTATGTATGGAGAATTATCCACACATCACTATGTATGGTGAATTATCTACACATTATGTATGGAGAATGATCTACACATCACTATGTATGGAGAATTATCTACACATCACTATGTATGGAGAATTATCTCAACATTATGTATGGAGAATTATCTACACATCACTATGTATGGGGAATTATCTACACATCACTCTGTATGGAGAATTATCTACACATCACTATGTATGGAGAATTATCTACACATTATGTATGGAGAATTATCTACACATCATTATGTATTGAGAATTATCCACACATCATATGGAGAACTATCTACACAGTATATATGTAGAACTATCTACACATTATATATATGGAGAATTATCTACATATTATGTATGGAGAATTATCTACACATTATGTATGGAGAATTATCTACACATCACTATGTATGGAGAATTATCCACACATCACTATGTATGGAGAATTATCTCAACATTATGTATGGAGAATTATCTACACATCACTATGTATGGAGAATTATCTACACATCACTATGTATGGAGAATTATCTCAACATTATGTATGGAGAATTATCTACACATCACTATGTATGGGGAATTATCTACACATCACTCTGTATGAGAATTATCTACACATCACTATGTATGGAGAATTATCCACACATCACTATGTATGGTTAATTATCTACACATCACTATGTATGGAGAATTATCTACACATTATGTATGGAGAATTATCTACACATCACTATGTATGGAGAATTATCTACACATCACTATGTATGGCGAATTATCCACACATCACTATGCATGGTGAATTATCTACACATTATGTATGGAGAATTATCTACATATCACTATGTATGGAGAATTATCTACACATGATGTATGGAGAATTATCTACACATCACTATGTATGGAGAATTATCCACACATCACTTTATGGAGAATTATCTACACATCACTATGTATGGAGAATTATCTCAACATTATGTATGGAGAATTATCTACACATCACTATGTATGGAGAATTATCTACACATCACTATGTATGGAGAATTATCTACACATCACTATGTATGGAGAATTATCTACACATTATGTATGGAGAATTATCCACACATCACTATGTATGGAGAATTATCTACACATCACTCTGTATGGAGAATTATCTACACATCACTATGTATGGAGAATTATCCACACATCACTATGTATGGAGAATTATCTACACATCACTATGTATGGAGAATTATCCACACATCACTATGTATGGTGAATTATCTACACATCACTATGAATGGAGAATTATCTACACATTATTTATGGAGAATTATCTACATATTATGTATGGAGAATTATCTACACATTATGTATGGAGAATTATCTACACATCACTATGTATGGAGAATTATCAACACATCACTATGTATGGTGAATTATCTACACATCACTATGTATGGAGAATTATCTACACATTATTTATGGAGAATTATCTACACATCACTATGTATGGAGAATTATCTACACATTATGTATGGAGAATTATCTACACATCACTTTATGGAGAATTATCTACACATCACTATGTATGTTCGAATTATCCACACATCACTATGTATGGAGAATTATCCACACATCACTCTGTATGGAGAATTATCTACACATCACTATGTATGGAGAATTATCTCAAAATTATGTATGGAGAATTATCTACACATCACTATGTATGGAGAATTATCTCAACATTATGTATGGAGAATTATCTACACATCACTATGTATGGGGAATTATCTACACATCACTCTGTATGGATAATTATCTACACATCACTATGTATGGAGAAATATCTACACATTATGTATTGAGAATTATCCACACATCATATATGGAGAACTATCTACTTATAGATGTAGAACTATCTACACATTATATATAGAATTATCTACATATTATGTATGGAGAATTATCTACACATTATATATGGAGAATTATCTACACATCACTATGTATGTTATCCACACATCACTATGTATGGAGAATTATCTACACATTATGTATGGAGAATTATCTACACATCACTATGTATGGAGAATTATCTACACATCACTATGTATGGAGAATTATCTACACATCACTATGTATGGAGAATTATCCACACATCACTATGTATGGAGAATTATCTACACATTATGTATGGAGAATTATCTACACATCACTATGTATGGAGAATTATCTACACATGATGTATGGAGAATTATCTACACATCACTATGTATGGAGAATTATCCACACATCACTATGTATGGTGAATTATCTACACATTATGTATGGAGAATTATCTACACATCACTATGTATGGAGAATTATCTACACATCACTATGTATGGAGAATTATCTCAACATTATGTATGGAGAATTATCTACACATCACTATGTATGGGGAATTATCTACACATCACTCTGTATGGAGAATTATCTACACATCACTATGTATGGAGAATTATCTACACATTATGTATGGAGAATTATCTACAATCATTATGTATTGAGAATTATCCACACATCATATATGGAGAACTATCTACACAGTATATATGTAGAACTATCTACACATTATATATGGAGAATTATCTACATATTATGTATGGAGAATTATCTACACATTATGTATGGAGAATTATCTACACATCACTATGTATGGAGAATTATCCACACATCACTATGTATGGAGAATTATCTCAACATTATGTATGGAGAATTATCTACACATCACTATGTATGGAGAATTATCTACACATTATGTATGGAGAATTATCTACACATCACTATGTATGGAGAATTATCTACACATCACTATGTATGGCGAATTATCCACACATCACTATGTATGGTGAATTATCTACACATTATGTATGGAGAATTATCTACACATCACTATGTATGGAGAATTATCTACACATCACTATGTATGGAGAATTATCTCAACATTATGTATGTAGAATTATCTACACATCACTATGTATGGGGAATTATCTACACATCACTCTGTATGGAGAATTATCTACACATCACTATGTATGGAGAATTATCTACACATTATGTATGGAGAATTATCTACACATCATTATGTATTGAGAATTATCTCAACATCATTATGTATTGAGAATTATCCACACATCATTACATTTACATTTAAGTCATTTAGCAGACGCTCTTATCCAGAGCGACTTACAATTCTAAATTCCATGCATGACTTATTCAATTGGAATTCATCAGATACTGTATGTAATATAAATCCATCAATGTTTTTCTTCTTCTTTTATTAGGTATGCATAGACCCCAAAACTCAAATGGATTGATTGCCTTTCAATCTCAACACAGCTGGTGTTTCATCTCTCTTGCCATCTGACATAGAGCACAGGGCCCACAGAACATGTACACTGCCCAGTCATCAATTAAGCTGCCCGGGATGTTGTATCTCACTCTCATTGATGTGCGCATCATCATCATAGTTGTTGGCAGCAGGGGAGACAGAAGCATTCACCATACCTCTCAGCCATCTGACAGGTATCACATCATATATGGAGAACTATCTACACATTATATATGTAGAACTATCTACACATTATATATGGAGAATTATCTACATATTATGTATGGAGAATTATCTTACACATTATGTATGGAGAATTATCTACACATCACTATGTATGGAGAATTATCCACACATCACTATGTATGGTGAATTATCTACACATTATGTATGGAGAATTATCTACACATCACTATGTATGGAGAATTATCTACACATTATGTATGGAGAATTATCTACACATCACTATGTATGGAGAATTATCTACACATCACTATGTATGGCGAATTATCCACACATCACTATGTATGGTGAATTATCTACACATTATGTATGGAGAATTATCTACACATCACTATGTATGGAGAATTATCTACACATCACTATGTATGGAGAATTATCTCAACATTATGTATGGAGAATTATCTACACATCACTATGTATGGGGAATTATCTACACATCACTCTGTATGGAGAATTATCTACACATCACTATGTATGGAGAATTATCCACACATCATATATGGAGAACTATCTATATATATGTAGAACTATCTACACATCACTATGTATGGAGAATTATCTACACATTATGTATGGAGAATTATCTACACATTATGTATGGAGAATTATCTACACATCACTATGTATGGAGAATTATCCACACATCACTATGTATGGAGAATTATCTCAACATTATGTATGGAGAATTATCTACACATCACTATGTATGGAGAATTATATACACATTATGTATGTAGAATTATCTACACATCACTATGTATGGAAAATTATCTACACATCACTATGTATGGCAATTATCCACACATCACTATGTATGGTGAATTATCTACACATTATGTATGGAGAATTATCTACACATCACTATGTATGGAGAATTATCTACACATCACTATGTATGGAGAATTATCCACACATCACTATGTATGGTGAATTATCTACACATTATGTATGGAGAATGATCTACACATCACTATGTATGGAGAATTATATACACATTATGTATGTAGAATTATCTACACATCACTATGTATGGAAAATTATCTACACATCACTATGTATGGAGAATTATCCACACATCACTATGTATGGTGAATTATCTACACATTATGTATGGAGAATTATCTACACATCACTATGTGTATGGAGAATTATCTACACATCACTATGTATGGAGAATTATCCACACATCACTATGTATGGAGAATTATCTACACATTATGTATGGAGAATTATCTACACATCACTATGTATGGAGAATTATCTACACATCACTATGTATGGCGAATTATCCACACATCACTATGTATGGTGAATTATCTACACATTATGTATGGAGAATTATCTACACATCACTATGTATGGAGAATTATCTACACATCACTATGTATGGAGAATTATCTACAACATTATGTATGGAGAATTATCTACACATCACTATGTATGGGGAATTATCTACACATCACTATGTATGGAGAATTATCTACACATCACTATGTATGGAGAATTATCTACATCATTATATATGGAGAACTATCTACACAGTATATATGGAGAACTATCTACACATTATACATGGAGAATTATCTACATATTATGTATGGAGAATTATCTACACATTATGTATGGAGAATTATCTACACATCACTATGTATGGAGAATTATCCACACATCACTATGTATGGAGAATTATCTCAACATTATGTATGGAGAATGATCTACACATCACTATGTATGGAGAATTATATACACATCACTATGTATGTAGAATTATCTACACATCACTATGTATGGAAAATTATCTACACATCACTATGTATGGAGAATTATCCACACATCACTATGTATGGAGAATTATCTACACATTATGTATGGAGAATTATCTACACATCACTATGTATGGAGAATTATCTACACATCACTATGTATGGAGAATTATCCACACATCACTATGTATGGTGAATTATCTACACATTATGTATGGAGAATTATCTACACATCACTATGTATGGAGAATTATCTACACATTATGTATGTAGAATTATCTACACATCACTATGTATGGAAAATTATCTACACATCACTATGTATGGAGAATTATCTACACATCACTATGTATGGTGAATTATCTACACATTATGTATGGAGAATTATCTACACATCACTATGTATGGAGAATTATCTACACATCACTATGTATGGCGAATTATCCACACATCACTATGTATGGAGAATTATCTACACATTATGTATGGAGAATTATCTACACATCACTATGTATGGAGAATTATCTACACATCACTATGTATGGAGAATTATCAACATTATGTATGGAGAATTATCTACACATCACTATGTATGGGGAATTATCTACACATCACATTATGTATGGAGAATTATCTACACATCATATATGGAGAACTATCTACACAGTATATATGGAGAACTATCTACACATTATATGTATGGAGAATTATCTACATATTATGTATGGAGAATTATCTACACATTATGTATGGAGAATTATCCACACATCACTATGTATGGAGAATTATCTCAACATTATGTATGGAGAATTATCTACACATCACTATGTATGGAGAATTATCTACACATTATGTATGGAGAATTATCTACACATCACTATGTATGGAGAATTATCTACACATCACTATGTATGGCGAATTATCCACACATCACTATGTATGGTGAATTATCTACACATTATGTATGGAGAATTATCTACACATTATCACACATCACTATGTATGGAGAATTATCTCAACATTATGTATGGAGAATTATCTACACATCACTATGTATGGGGAATTATCTACACATTTTGTATGGAGAATTATCTACACATCATTATGTATGGAGAATTATCCACACATCATATGTATGGAGAATTATCTACACATTATATATGGAGAACTATCTCACACATTATATATGGAGAATTATCTACACATCACTATGTATGGAGAATTATCTACACATTATGTATGGAGAATTATCTACACATCACTATGTATGGAGAATTATCCACACATCACTATGTATGGTTAATTATCTACACATCACTATGTATGGAGAATTATCTACATCACTATGTATGGAGAATTATCTACACATCACTATGTATGGAGAATTATCTACACATCACTATGTATGGAGAATTATCTACACATCACTATGCATGGTGAATTATCTACACATTATGTATGGAGAATTATCTACATATCACTATGGAGAATTATGTATGGAGAATTATCTACACATCACTATGTATGGAGAATTATCCACACATCACTCTGTATGGAGAATTATCTACACATCACTATGTATGGAGAATTATCTCAACATTATGTATGGAGAATTATCTACACATCACTATGTATGGAGAATTATCTCACATTATGTATGGAGAATTATCTACACATCATATATGGAGAATTATCTACACATCACTATGTATGGCGAATTATCCACACATCACTATGTATGGTGAATTATCTACACATTATGTATGGAGAATTATCTACACATCACTATGTATGGAGAATTATCTACACATCACTATGTATGGAGAATTATCTCAACATTATGTATGGAGAATTATCTACACATCACTATGTATGGGGAATTATCTACACATCACTCTGTATGGAGAATTATCTACACATCACTATGTATGGAGAAATATCTACACATCATTATGTATTGAGAATTATCCACACATCATATATATGGATAACTATCTACACATATATATGTAGAACTATCTACACATTATATATGGAGAATTATCTACATATTATGTATGGAGAATTATCTACACATTATGTATGGAGAATTATCTACACATCACTATGTATGGAGAATTATCCACACATCACTATGTATGGAGAATTATCTCAACATTATGTATGGAGAATTATCTACACATCACTATGTATGGAGAATTATCTACACATTATGTATGGAGAATTATCTACACATCACTATGTATGGAGAATTATCTACACATCACTATGTATGGCGAATTATCCACACATCACTATGTATGGTGAATTATCTACACATTATGTATGGAGAATTATCTACACATCACTATGTATGGAGAATTATCTACACATCACTATGTATGGAGAATTATCTCAACATTATGTATGTAGAATTATCTACACATCACTATGTATGGGGAATTATCTACACTCTGTATGGAGAATTATCTACTCATGTATGGAGAAATATCTACACATCATTATGTATTGAGAATTATCCACACATCATATATGGATAACTATCTACACAGTATATATGTAGAACTATCTACACATTATATATGGAGAATTATCTACATATTATGTATGGAGAATTATCTACACATTATGTATGGAGAATTATCTACACATCACTATGTATGGAGAATTATCCACACATCACTATGTATGGAGAATTATCTCAACATTATGTATGGAGAATTATCTACACATCACTATGTATGGAGAATTATCTACACATTATGTATGGAGAATTATCTACACATCACTATGTATGGAGAATTATCTACACATCACTATGTATGGCGAATTATCCACACATCACTATGTATGGAGAATTATCTATGTATGGAGAATTATCTACACATCACTATGTATGGAGAATTATCTACACATCACTATGTATGGAGAATTATCTCAACATTATGTATGTAGAATTATCTACACATCACTATGTATGGGGAATTATCTACACATCACTCTGTATGGAGAATTATCTACACATCACTATGTATGGAGAATTATCTACACATTATGTATGGAGAATTATCTACACATCATTATGTATTGAGAATTATCTCAACATCATTATGTATTGAGAATTATCCACACATCATTACATTTACATTTAAGTCATTTAGCAGACGCTCTTATCCAGAGCGACTTACAATTCTAAATTCCATGCATGACTTATTCAATTGGAATTCATCAGATACTGTATGTAATATAAATCCATCAATGTTTTTCTTCTTCTTTATTAGGTATGCATTATCCCCAAAACTCAAATGGATTGATTGCCTTTCAATCTCAACACAGCTGGTGTTTCATCTCTCTTGCCATCTGACATAGAGCACAGGGCCCACAGAACATGTACACTGCCCAGTCATCAATTAAGCTGCCCGGGATGTTGTATCTCTCTCTCATTGATGTGCGCATCATCATCATAGTTGTTGGCAGCAGGGGGAGACAGAAGCATTCACCATACCTCTCAGCCATCTGACAGGTATCACATCATATATGGAGAACTATCTACACATTATATATGTAGAACTATCTACACATTATTTATGGAGAATTATCTACATATTATGTATGGAGAATTATCTACACATTATGTATGGAGAATTATCTACACATCACTATGTATGGAGAATTATCCACACATCACTATGTATGGTGAATTATCTACACATTATGTATGGAGAATTATCTACACATCACTATGTATGGAGAATTATCTACACATCACTATGTATGGAGAATTATCTCAACACATGTATGGAGAATTATCTACACATCACTATGTATGGGGAATTATCTACACATCACTGTATGGAGAATTATCTACACATCACTATGTATGGAGAATTATCTACACATTATGTATGGAGAATTATCTACACATCATTATGTATGGAGAATTATCCACACATCATATATGGAGAATTATCTACACAGTCATATATGTAGAACTATCTACACATTATATATGGAGAATTATCTACATATTATGTATGGAGAATTATCTACACATTATGTATGGAGAATTATCTACACATCACTATGTATGGAGAATTATCCACACATCACTATGTATGGAGAATTATCTCAACATTATGTATGGAGAATTATCTACACATCACTATGTATGGAGAATTATCTACACATTATGTATGGAGAATTATCTAAACATCACTATGTATGGAGAATTATCTACACATCACTATGTATGGCGAATTATCCACACATCACTATGTATGGAGAATTATCTACACATTATGTATGGAGAATTATCTACACATCACTATGTATGGAGAATTATCTCAACATTATGTATGGAGAATTATCTACACATCACTATGTATGGCGAATTATCCACACATCACTATGTATGGTGAATTATCTACACATTATGTATGGAGAATTATCTACACATCACTATGTATGGAGAATTATCTACACATGATGTATGGAGAATTATCTACACATCACTGTATGGAGAATTATCTCAACATTATGTATGTAGAATTATCCACACATCACTATGTATGGAGAATTATCTACACATCACTATGTATGGAGAATTATCTACACATCACTATGTATGGAGAATTATCTACACATCACTCTGTATGGAGAATTATCTACACATCACTATGTATGGAGAATTATCTCAACATTATGTATGGAGAATTATCCACACATCACTATGTATGGAGAATTATCTACACATCACTATGTATGGAGAATTATCCACACATCACTATGTATGGTGAATTATCTACACATCACTATGAATGGAGAATTATCTACACATTATTTATGGAGAATTATCTACATATTATGTATGGAGAATTATCTACACATTATGTATGGAGAATTATCTACACATCACTATGTATGGAGAATTATCAACACATCACTATGTATGGTGAATTATCTACACATCACTATGTATGGAGAATTATCTACACATTATTTATGGAGAATTATCTACACATCACTATGTATGGAGAATTATCTACACATTATGTATAGAGAATTATCTACACATCACTATGTATGGAGAATTATCTACACATCACTATGTATGGAGAATTATCCACACATCACTATGTATGGAGAATTATCCACACATCACTCTGTATGGAGAATTATCTACACATCACTATGTATGGAGAATTATCTCAACATTATGTATGGAGAATTATCTACACATCACTATGTATGGAGAATTATCTCAACATTATGTATGGAGAATTATCTACACATCACTATGTATGGGGAATTATCTACACATCACTCTGTATGGATAATTATCTACACATCACTATGTATGGAGTATTATCTACACATTATGTATGGAGAATTATCTACACATCATTATGTATTGAGAATTATCCACACATCATATATGGAGAACTATCTACACATTATATATGTAGAACTATCTACACATTATATATGGAGAATTATCTACATATTATGTATGGAGAATTATCTACACATTATGTATGGAGAATTATCTACACATCACTATGTATGGAGAATTATCCACACATCACTATGTATGGTGAATTATCTACACATCACTATGTATGGAGAATTATCTACACATTATGTATGGAGAATTATCTACACATCACTATGTATGGAGAATTATCTACACATCACTATGTATGGCGAATTATCCACACATCACTATGTATGGTGAATTATCTACACATTATGTATGGAGAATTATCTACACATCACTATGTATGGAGAATTATCTACACATGATGTATGGAGAATTATCTACACATCACTATGTATGGAGAATTATCCACACATCACTCTGTATGGAGAATTATCTACACATCACTATGTATGGAGAATTATCTCAACATTATGTATGGAGAATTATCTACACATCACTATGTATGGAGAATTATCTACACATTATGTATGGAGAATTATCTACACATCACTATGTATGGAGAATTATCTACACATCACTATGTATGGCGAATTATCCACACATCACTATGTATGGTGAATTATCTACACATTATGTATGGAGAATTATCTACACATCACTATGTATGGAGAATTATCTACACATCACTATGTATGGAGAATTATCTCAACATTATGTATGGAGGAATTATCTACACATCACTATGTATGGAGAATTATCTACACATCACTCTGTATGGAGAATTATCTACACATCACTATGTATGGAGAATTATCTACACATCATTATGTATTGAGAATTATCCACACATCATATATGGAGAACTATCTACACATTATATATGGAGAATTATCTACATATTATGTATGGAGAATTATCTACACATTATGTATGGAGAATTATCTACACATCACTATGTATGGAGAATTATCCACACATCACTATGTATGGAGAATTATCTCAACATTATGTATGGAGAATTATCTACACATCACTATGTATGGAGAATTATCTACACATTATGTATGGAGAATTATCTACACATCACTATGTATGGAGAATTATCTACACATCACTATGTATGGCGAATTATCCACACATCACTATGTATGGTGAATTATCTACACATTATGTATGGAGAATTATCTACACATCACTATGTATGGAGAATTATCTACACATCACTATGTATGGAGAATTATCTCAACATTATGTATGTAGAATTATCTACACATCACTATGTATGGAGAATTATCTACACATCACTCTGTATGGAGAATTATCTACACATCACTATGTATGGAGAATTATCTACACATTATGTACGGAGAATTATCTACACATCATTATGTATTGAGAATTATCTCAACATCATTATGTATTGAGAATTATCCACACATCATTACATTTACATTTAAGTCATTTAGCAGACGCTCTTATCCAGAGCGACTTACAATTCTAAATTCCATGCATGACTTATTCAATTGGAATTCATCAGATACTGTATGTAATATAAATCCATCAATGTTTTTCTTCTTCTTTTTTATTAGGTATGCACAGACCCCAAAACTCAAATGGATTGATTGCCTTTCAATCTCAACACAGCTGGTGTTTCATCTCTCTTGCCATCTGACATAGAGCACAGGGTCCACAGAACATGTACACTGCCCAGTCATCAATTAAGCTGCCCGGGATGTTGTATCTCTCTCTCATTGATGTGCGCATCATCATCATAGTTGTTGGCAGCAGGGAGACAGAAGCATTCACCATACCTCTCAGCCATCTGACAGGTATCACATCATATATGGAGAACTATCTACACATTATATATGTAGAACTATCTACACATTATATATGGAGAATTATCTACATATTATGTATGGAGAATTATCTACACATTATGTATGGAGAATTATCTACACATCACTATGTATGGAGAATTATCCACACATCACTATGTATGGTGAATTATCTACACATTATGTATGGAGAATTATCTACACATCACTATGTATGGAGAATTATCTACACATGATGTATGGAGAATTATCTACACATCACTGTATGGAGAATTATCTCAACATTATGTATGTAGAATTATCCACACATCACTATGTATGGAGAATTATCTACACATCACTATGTATGGAGAATTATCTACACATCACTATGTATGGAGAATTATCTACACATCACTCTGTATGGAGAATTATCTACACATCACTATGTATGGAGAATTATCTCAACATTATGTATGGAGAATTATCTACACATCACTATGTATGGAGAATTATCTACACATCACTATGTATGGAGAATTATCCACACATCACTATGTATGGTGAATTATCTACACATCACTATGAATGGAGAATTATCTACACATTATTTATGGAGAATTATCTACATATTATGTATGGAGAATTATCTACACATTATGTATGGAGAATTATCTACACATCACTATGTATGGAGAATTATCAACACATCACTATGTATGGTGAATTATCTACACATCACTATGTATGGAGAATTATCTACACATTATTTATGGAGAATTATCTACACATCACTATGTATGGAGAATTATCTACACATTATGTATGGAGAATTATCTACACATCACTATGTATGGAGAATTATCTACACATCACTATGTATGGAGAATTATCCACACATCACTATGTATGGAGAATTATCCACACATCACTCTGTATGGAGAATTATCTACACATCACTATGTATGGAGAATTATCTCAACATTATGTATGGAGAATTATCTACACATCACTATGTATGGAGAATTATCTCAACATTATGTATGGAGAATTATCTACACATCACTATGTATGGGGAATTATCTACACATCACTATGTATGGAGAATTATCTACACATCACTATGTATGGAGAATTATCTACACATCACTATGTATGGAGAATTATCTACACATCATTATGTATTGAGAATTATCCACACATCATATGGAGAACTATCTACACATATATGTATGTAGAACTATCTACACATTATATATGGAGAATTATCTACATATTATGTATGGAGAATTATCTACACATCACTATGTATGGAGAATTATCTACACATCACTATGTATGGAGAATTATCTACACATCACTATGTATGGAGAATTATCTCACACATTATGTATGGAGAATTATCTACACATCACTATGTATGGAGAATTATCTACACATCACTATGTATGGAGAATTATCTACACATCACTATGTATGGAGAATTATCTACACATCACTATGTATGGAGAATTATCCACACATCACTATGTATGGAGAATTATCCTACACATTATGTATGGAGAATTATCTACACATCACTATGTATGGAGAATTATCTCAACATTATGTATGGAGAATTATCTACACATCACTATGTATGGAGAATTATCTACACATCACTCTGTATGGAGAATTATCTACACATCACTATGTATGGAGAATTATCTACACATTATGTATGGAGAATTATCTACACATCACTTATGTATGGAGAATTATCCACACATCATATATGGAGAACTATCTACACATCACTATGTATGTAGAATTATCTACACATTATATATGGAGAATTATCTACATATTATGTATGGAGAATTATCTACACATTATGTATGGAGAATTATCTACACATCACTATGTATGGAGAATTATCCACACATCACTATGTATGGAGAATTATCTCAACATTATGTATGGAGAATTATCTACACATCACTATGTATGGAGAATTATCTACACATTATGTATGGAGAATTATCTACACATCACTATGTATGGAGAATTATCTACACATCACTATGTATGGATAATTATCCACACATCACTATGTGGTGAATTATCTACACATCACTATGTATGAGAATTATCCACATCACTATGTATGGTGAATTATCTACACATTATGTATGGAGAATTATCTACACATCACTATGTATGGAGAATTATCACATCACTATGTATGGAGAATTATCTACACATCACTATGTATGGAGAATTATCTCACACATCATTATGTATGGAGAATTATCACACATCATATGTATGGAGAATTATCTCAACATTATGTATGGAGAATTATCTACACATCACTATGTATGGAGAATTATCTCAACATTATGTATGGAGAATTATCTACACATCATATGTATGGAGAATTATCTACACATCACTATGTATGGAGAATTATCACATGTATGGAGAATTATCTCAACATCACTGTATGGAGAATTATCTACACATCACTATGTATGGAGAATTATCTACACATCACTGTATGGAGAATTATCTACACATCACTATGTATGGAGAATTATCTACACATTATGTATGGAGAATTATCTACACATCATTATGTATTGAGAATTATCCACACATCATATATGGAGAACTATCTACACATTATATATGTAGAACTATCTACACATCATATATGGAGAATTATCTACATATTATGTATGGAGAATTATCTACACATTATGTATGGAGAATTATCTACACATCACTATGTATGGAGAATTATCCACACATCACTATGTATGGAGAATTATCTACACATTATGTATGGAGAATTATCTACACATCACTATGTATGGAGAATTATCTACACATCACTATGTATGGAGAATTATCTACACATCACTATGTATGGAGAATTATCTACACATCACTATGTATGGAGAATTATCTACACATCACTATGTATGGAGAATTATCTACACATTATGTATGGAGAATTATCTACACATCACTATGTATGGAGAATTATCTACACATCACTATGTATGGAGAATTATCTCAACATTATGTATGGAGAATTATCTACACATCACTATGTATGGGAATTATCTACACATCACTATGTATGGAGAATTATCTACACATCACTATGTATGGAGAATTATCTACACATTATGTATGGAGAATTATCTACACATCACTATGTATGGAGAATTATCTACACATCACTATGTATGGAGAATTATCTATATCACTATGTATGGAGAATTATCTACACATTATGTATGGAGAATTATCTACACATCACTATGTATGGAGAATTATCTCAACATCATTATGTATGGAGAATTATCTACACATCACTATGTATTAATTATCTTTGGTATGTATGGAGAATTATCTACACATCATGACTTATGTATTGAGAATTATCTACACATGATGTAATATAAATCCACACATCACTTCTTTATGGAGAATTATCTACACATCCCAAAACTCAAATGGAGAATTATCTACAATCATCATCTTCTTGCCATCTGATGTATGGAGAATTATCTACACACATCATGTATGCCCGAATTTGTATCTACACATTATTGATGGAGAATCATCATCATAGTTGTTGGCACATCACTATGTATGGAGAATCTATCTACACATCACTCATGTATGGAGAACTATCTACACATTATATATGTAGAACTATCTACACATTATATATGGAGAATTATCTACATATTATGTATGGAGAATTATCTACACATCATGTATGGAGAATTATCTACACATCACTATGTATGGAGAATTATCTACACATCACTATGTATGGAGAATTATCTACAACATTATGTATGGAGAATTATCTACACATCACTATGTATGGAGAATTATCTACACATCATTATGTATGGAGAATTATCTACACATCACTATGTATGGAGAATTATCTCATGTATGGAGAATTATCTACACATCACTATGTATGGAGAATTATCTACACATTATGTATGGAGAATTATCTACACATCACTATGTATGGAGAATTATCTACACATCACTCTGTATGGAGAATTATCTACACATCACTATGTATGGAGAATTATCTCAACATTATGTATGGAGAATTATCTACACATCACTATGTATGGAGAATTATCTACACATCACTATGTATGGAGAATTATCCACACATCACTATGTATGGTGAATTATCTACACATCACTATGAATGGAGAATTATCTACACATTATTTATGGAGAATTATCTACATATTATGTATGGAGAATTATCTACACATTATGTATGGAGAATTATCTACACATCACTATGTATGGAGAATTATCAACACATCACTATGTATGGTGAATTATCTACACATCACTATGTATGGAGAATTATCTACACATCACTATGTATGGAGAATTATCTACACATTATTTATGGAGAATTATCTACACATCACTATGTATGGAGAATTATCTACACATTATGTATGGAGAATTATCTACACATCACTATGTATGGAGAATTATCTACACATCACTATGTATGGAGAATTATCCACACATCACACATGTGTATGGAGAATTATCTACACATCACTATGTATGGAGAATTATCTACACATCATATGTATGGAGAATTATCTAACATCACTATGTATGGAGAATTATCTACACATCACTATGTATGGAGAATTATCTCAACATTATGTATGGAGAATTATCTACACATCACTATGTATGGAGAATTATCTACACATCACTATGTATGGAGAATTATCTACACATTATTTATGGAGAATTATCTACACATCACTATGTATGGAGAATTATCTACACATTATGTATGGAGAATTATCTACACATCACTATGTATGGAGAATTATCTACACATCACTATGTATGGAGAATTATCCACACATCACTATGTATGGAGAATTATCCACACATCATGTATGGAGAATTATCTACACATCACTATGTATGGAGAATTATCTCAACATTATGTATGGAGAATTATCTACACATCACTATGTATGGAGAATTATCTCAATCATTATGTATGGAGAATTATCTACACATCACTATGTATGGAGAATTATCTACACATCACTATGTATGGAGAATTATCTACACATCACTATGTATGGAGAATTATCTACACATCACTATGTATGGAGAATTATCTACACATCACTATGTATTGAGAATTATCCACACATCATATATGGAGAACTATCTACACATTATATATGTAGAACTATCTACACATTATATATGGAGAATTATCTACATATTATGTATGGAGAATTATCTACATCATTATGTATGGAGAATTATCTACACATCACTATGTATGGTGAATTATCTACACATCACTATGTATGGAGAATTATCTACACATTATGTATGGAGAATTATCTACACATCACTATGTATGGAGAATTATCTACACATCATTATGTATGAGAATTATCTACACATCACTATGTATGGAGAATTATCTCACACATCACTATGTATGGTTAATTATCTACACATTATGTATGGAGAATTATCTACACATCACTATGTATGGAGAATTATCTACACACTATGTATGGAGAATTATCTACAAATTATGTATGGAGAATTATCCACACATCACTGGAGAATTATCTAGATCACTATGTATGGAAATTATCTACACATCACTATGTTTGGAGAATTATCTACACATTATGTATGGAGAATTATCTACACATCATGGAAATTATCTAAATGGTATGGAGAATTATCCACATCACTATGTATGGAAATTATCTCAACACATGTATGGAGTTATCTACACATCACTATGTATGGAGAATTATCTACACATCACTATGTATGGAGAATTATCCACACATCACTATGTATGGAGAATTATCTCACATTATGTATGGAGAATTATCTACACATCACTATGATGGAGAATATCTCATCTCTCATTGATGGAGAATTATCATCACTATGTATGGAGAATTATCTACAGCACTATGTATGGAGAATTATCTACACATTACTGTATGGAGAATTATCTATCTCACTATGTATGGAGAATTATCTACACATCATTATGTATGGAGAATTATCCACACATCACTATGTATGGGGAATTATCTACACATCACTATATGTAGAATTATCTACACATTATATATGGAGAATTATCTACACATTATGTATGGAGAATTATCTACACATTATGTATGGAGAATTATCTACACATCACTATGTATGGAGAATTATCCACACATCACTATGTATGGAGAATTATCTAACATTATGTATGGAGAATTATCTACACATCACTATGTATGGAGAATTATCTACACATTATGTATGGAGAATTATCTACACATCACTATGTATGGAGAATTATCTACACATCACTATGTATGGAGAATTATCCACACATCACTATGTATGGAGAATTATCTACACATTATGTATGGAGAATTATCTACACATCACTATGTATGGAGAATTATCTACACATCACTATGTATGGAGAATTATCTAACATTATGTATGGAGAATTATCTACACATCACTATGTATGGAGAATTATCTACACATCACTATGTATGGAGAATTATCTACACATTATGTATGGAGAATTATCTACACATCATTATGTATTGAGAATTATCCACACATCATATATGGAGAACTATCTACACAGTATATATGTAGAACTATCTACACATTATATATGGAGAATTATCTACATATTATGTATGGAGAATTATCTACACATCACTATGTATGGAGAATTATCTACACATCACTATGTATGGAGAATTATCCACACATCACTATGTATGGAGAATTATCTCAACATTATGTATGGAGAATTATCTACACATCATTATGTATGGAGAATTATCTACACATCACTATGTATGGAGAATTATCTACACATTATATATGGAGAATTATCTACATCACTATGTATGGAGAATTATCTACACATCACTATGTATGGAGAATTATCTACACATTATGTATGGAGAATTATCTACACATTATGTATGGAGAATTATCTACACATCACTATGTATGGAGAATTATCTCAACATTATGTATGGAGAATTATCTACACATCACTATGTATGGAGAATTATCTACACATCACTATGTATGGAGAATTATCTACACATCACTATGTATGGAGAATTATCTACACATCACTATGTATGGAGAATTATCTACACATTATGTATGGAGAATTATCTACACATCACTATGTATGGAGAATTATCTACACATCATTATGTATGGAGAATTATCCACACATCACTATGTATGGAGAATTATCTACACAGAATTATCACTATGTAGAGAATTATCTACACATGGATTATATATGGGAGAATTATCTACATTATGTATGGAGAATTATCTACACATCACTATGTATGAGGAATTATCAACACATTATGGATGGAGAATTATCTACAATCACATGTATGGAGAATTATCTACATCTATATGTATGGAGAATTATCCATCACATGGAGAATTATCCACATGGTGAATTATCAATTATCTGTATGGAGAATTATCTATGTATGTATGGAGAATTATCTACAATCACTATATCTTATCAACACATCACTATGTATGGAGAATTATCTACACATCACTATGTATGGTGAATTATCTACACATTATGTATGGAGAATTATCTACACATCACTATGTATGGAGAATTATCTACACATCACTGTATGGAGAATTATCCACACATCACTATGTATGGAGAATTATCTACACATCACTATGTATGGAGAATTATCTACACATCACTATGTATGGAGAATTATCTACACATCACTATGTATGGAGAATTATCTCACACATTATGTATGGAGAATTATCTACACATCACTATGTATGGAGAATTATCTACACATCACTATGTATGGAGAATTATCTACACATCACTATGTATGGAGAATTATCTACACATTATGTATGGAGAATTATCTACACATCACTATGTATGGAGAATTATCTACACATTATGTATGGAGAATTATCTCACATCACTATGTATGGAGAATTATCTACACATCACTATGTATGGAGAATTATCTACACATTATGTATGGAGAATTATCTACACATCACTATGTATGAGAATTATCTACACATCATTATGTATTGAGAATTATCCACACATCACTATTTGGAGAACTATCTACACATTATAGGAGAAGATCTCTTATCCTATGTATGGAGAATTATCAACATTATGTATGGAGAATTATCTACATGCATGAGAATTATCTCAATTATGTATGGAGAATTATCTAGACATCACTATGTATGGAGAATTATCTACACATCACTATGTATGGAGAATTATCTACACATCATTATTATGGTTATCTACACATCACTATGTATGGAAATTATCTCAAATGGATATGTATGGTGAATTATCTACACATCACTATGTATGGAGTTATCTACACATCTCTATGGAGAATTATCTACACATCACTATGCATGGAGAATTATCCACACATCACTATGTATGGAGAATTATCCCACATCATCAATTAGAATTATCCACGGGATGTATGGAGAATTATCTACACATCACTATGTATGGAGAATTATCTCATTATGTATGGAGAATTATCTACACATCACTATGAAGAATTATCTACACATCACTCTGTATGGAGAATTATCTACATCACTATGTATGGAGAATTATCTACATCATTATGTATGGAGAATTATCTACACATCATATGTATGGAGAATTATCTACACATTATATATGGAGAATTATCTACACATTATGTATGGAGAATTATCTACACATTATGTATGGAGAATTATCTACACATCACTATGTATGGAGAATTATCTACACATCACTATGTATGGAGAATTATCTACACATCACTATGTATGGAGAATTATCTACACATCACTATGTATGGAGAATTATCTACACATTATGTATGGAGAATTATCTACACATCACTATGTATGGAGAATTATCTCAACATTATGTATGTAGAATTATCTACACATCACTATGTATGGAGAATTATCTACACATCACTATGTATGGAGAATTATCTACACATCACTATGTATGGAGAATTATCTACACATTCTGTATGGAGAATTATCTACACATCACTATGTATGGAGAATTATCTACACATCATTATGTATGGAGAATTATCCACACATCACTATGTATGGAGAATTATCTACACATCACTATGTATGGAGAATTATCTACACATCATTTATGGAGAATTATCTACACATCACTATGTATGGAGAATTATCTACACATTATTTATGGAGAATTATCTACACATCATTATGTATGGAGAATTATCTAACATCATTATGTATGGAGAATTATCTACACATCACTATGTATGGAGAATTATCTCATTTATGTATGGAGAATTATCTACACATCACTATGTATGGAGAATTATCCACACATCACTATGTATGGGAATTATCACACATCACTATGTATGGAGAATTATAAATCCATCAATGTATGGAGAATTATCTACACATCACTATGTATGGAGAATTATCTACAGACATTATGTCTAAATCACTATGATTGCCTTTATCTCAACACATGTATGGTGTTATCACACATCACTATGTATGGTGAATTATCTAGCACATTATGTATGGAGAACATCTACACATCACTATGTCATGGAATTATCTACCCATCACTATGTATGTATTATCTCAACATTATGTATGGAGAATCATCACACATCACTTGGCATGTATGGAGAAGAAGCATCACCATACCTCTCAGCCATCTATCTACACATCATATATGGTGAACTATCTACATGTATGGAGAATTATCTACACATTATGTATGGAGAATTATCTACACATCACTATGTATGGAGAATTATCCACACATCACTATGTATGGAGAATTATCTACAAATTATGTATGGAGAATTATCTACACATCACTATGTATGGAGAATTATCTCAACATTATGTATGGAGAATTATCTACACATCACTATGTATGGAGAATTATCTACACATCACTATGTATGGAGAATTATCCACACATCATATGTATGGAAAGAATTATCTACACATCACTATGTATGGAGAATTATCTACACATTATGTATGGAGAATTATCTACACATCACTATGTATGGAGAATTATCCACACATCACTATGTATGGAGAATTATCTACACATCATATGTATGGAGAATTATCTACACATCACTATGTATGGAGAATTATCTACATATCACTATGTATGGAAAATTATCCATCACTATGTATGGAGAATTATCTACACATTATGTATGGAGAATTATCTACACATCACTATGTATGGAGAATTATCTCAACATTATGTATGGAGAATTATCTACACATCACTATGTATGGAGAATTATCTCAACATTATGTATGGAGAATTATCTACACATCACTATGTATGGAGAATTATCTCAACATTACTGTATGGAGAATTATCTACACATCACTATGTATGGAGAATTATCTCAACATTATGTATGGAGAATTATCTACACATCACTATGTATGGAGAATTATCTCAATCACTTATGTATGGAGAATTATCTACATCATTATTTATGGAGAATTATCTACACATCACTATGTATGGAGAATTATCTACACATCACTATGTATGGAGAATTATCTACATTATCACTATGTATGGAGAATTATCTACACATCACTATGTATGGAGAATTATCTACACATTATGTATGGACAATTATCTACACATAATTATGTATTGAGAATTATCTACACATCATATATGGAGAATTATCTACACATTATGTATGTAGAACTATCTACACATCACTATATATGGATAATTATCTACATATTATGTATGGAGAATTATCTACATTATGTATGGAGAATTATCTACATCACTATGTATGGAGAATTATCCACACATCACTATGTATGGAGAATTATCTACACATCACTATGTATGGAGAATTATCTACACATCACTATGTATGGCGAATTATCCACACATCACTATGTATGGTGAATTATCTACACATTATGTATGGAGTAAATTATCTACACATCACTATGTATGGAGAATTATCTACACATCAATATGCAATTATCCACACATCACTTATGTAATTGGAATTATCCACACATCACTCTGTATGGAGAATTATCTACACATCACTATGTATGGAGAATTATCTCAACATTAGGTATGGATAATTATCTACACATCACTATGTATGTGAGAATTATCTCAACATTATGTATGGAGAATTATCCATCTCATCACTATGCCATGAGGAATTATCTACACATCACCTGTATGGAGAATTATCTACACATCACTATGTATGGAGAATTGTCTACCCATTATGTTGGTGAATTATCTACACATTGATGTATGGAGAATTATCTACACATCACTATGTATGGAGAATATCCACACATGACTAGTATGGTGAATTATCTACATTCAGCCATCTGGATAGGTATCTACACATTATTTATGGAGAATTATCTACACATTATATGTTTGGAGAACTATCTACACATTATATATGGAGAATATCCACACATCACTATGTATGGTGAATTATCTACACATTATGTATGGAGAATTATCTTACACATCACTATGTATGGAGAATTATCTACACATGATGTATGGAGAATAATCTACATCACTATGTATGGAGAATTATCCACACATCACTATGTATGGAGAATTATCTACACATCACTATGTATGGAGAATTATCTCAACATTATGTATGGAGAATTATCTACACATCACTATGAATGGAGAAGTATCTACACATTATGTATGGAGAATTATCTACATCACTATGTATGGAGAATTATCCACATGACTATGTATGGTGAATTATCTACACATCACTATGTATGGAGAATTATCTACACATTATTTATGGAGAATTATCTACACATCACTATGTATGGAGAATTATCTCACACATCACTATGTATGGAGAATTATCTACACATCACTATGTATGGAGAATTATCCACACATCACTATGTATGGTGAATTATCTACACATTATGTATGGAGAATTATCTACACATAATTATGTATGGAGAATTATCCACACATCATATATGGAGAATTATCTACACATCATTATATATGTAGAACTATTCACACATTATATGGATAATTATATACATGTTATGTATGGAGAATTATCTAATTATTATGTATGGAGAATATCTACACATCACTATGTATGGAGAATTATCCACACATCACTATGTATGGTGAATTATCTACACATCACTATGTATGGAGAATTATCTACACATTATTTTATGGAGAATTATCTACACATCACTAAGTATGGAGAATTATCCACACATCACTATGTATGGCGGAATAATCTACATCACTATGTATGGTGAATTATCTACATCATGTATGGAGAATTATCTACACATCACTATGTATGGAGAATTATCTACACATCACTATGTATTGGCTTAATTATCCACACATCACTATGAATGGAGAATTATCCACACATCACTCTGTATGGAGAATTATCTACATCACTATGTATGGAGAATTATCTCAACATTATGTATGGATAATTATCTACACATCACTATGTATGGAGAATTATCTCAACATTATTTATGGAGAATTATCTACACATCACTATGTATGGAGAATTATCTACACATCACTATGTATGGAGGAATTATCTGCATCACTATGTATGGAGAATTATCTACACATTATGTATGTGAATTATCTACACATTATGTATGGAGAATTATCTACACATCACTATGTATGGAGAATTATCCACATGACTATGTATGGTGAATTATCTACACATCCCTATGTATGGATAATTATCTACACATTATTTATGGAGAATTATCTACACATCACGTCTGCTCATGTTTGGAGAATTATCTACACATCACTATGTATGGTGAATTATCCACATCACTATGTATGGTGAATTATCTACATTATGTATGGAGAATTATCTACACATGACTATGTATGGAGAATTATCTACACATGATGTATGGAGAATAATCACTATGTATGGAGAATTATCCACATCACTCTGTATGGAGAATTACTCACACATCACTATGTATGGAGAATTATCTCAATCATTATGTATGGAGAATTATCTACACATCACTATGTATGAGAAGTATCTACACATTATGTATGGAGAATTATCTACATCACTATGTATGGAGAATTATCTACACATCACTATGTATGGCGAGTTATCCACACATCACTATGTATGGTGAATTATCTACACATTATGTATGGAGAATTATCTACACATCACTATGTATGGATAATTATCTACACATCACTATGTATGGAGAATTATCTCAACATTATGTATGGAGAATTATCTACACATCACTATGTATGGAGAATTATCCACACATCACTATGTATGGTGAATTATCTACACATTATGTATGGAGAATTATCTACACATCACTATGTATGGAGAATTATCTACACATCACTATGTATGGAGAATTATCCACACATCACTATGTATGGAGAATTATCTGCACATTATGTATGGAGAATTATCTACACATCACTATGTATGGAGAATTATCTCAACATTATGTATGGAGAATTATCTACATCACTATGTATGGTGAATTATCTACACATTATGTATGGAGAATTATCTACACATCACTATGTATGGAGAATTATCTACACATCACTATGTATGGAGAATTATCTACAACATTATGTATGGAGAATTATCTACACATCACTATGTATGGCGAATTATCCACACATCACTATGGGCGCGGTGAATTATCTACACATTATGTATGGAGAATTATCTACACATCACTATGTATGGAGAATTATCTACACATCACTATGTATGGAGAATTATCCACACATCACTATGTATGGAGAATTATCTACACATTATGTATGGAGAATTATCTACACATCACTATGTATGGAGAATTATCTCAACATTATGTATGGAGAATTATCTACATATCACTATGTATGGAGAATCTCAACATTATGTATGGAGAATTATCTACACATCACTATGTATGGAGGAATTATCTACACATCACTCTGTATGGAGAATTATCTACACATCACTCTGTATGGAGAATTATCTACACATCACTATGTATGGAGAATTATCTACACATCACTATGTATGGAGAATTATCTACACATCACTATGTATGGAGAATTATCCACATCACTATGTATGGTGAATTATCTACACATTATGTATGGAGAATTATCTACACATAATTATGTATTGAGAATTATCCACACATCATATATGGAGAACTATCTACACATTATATATGTAGAACTATCTACACATTATATATGGATAATTATCTACATATTATGTATGGAGAATTATCTACACATTATGTATGGAGAATTATCCACACATTACTATGTATGGTGAATTATCTACACATCCCTATGTATGGATAATTATCTACACATTATTTATGGAGAATTATCTACACATCACTATGTGATAATTATCTGCACATCACTATGTATGGAGAATTATCTACACATCACTATGTATGGAGAATTATCTACACATTATGTATGGTGAATTATCTACACATTATGTATGGAGAATTATCTACACATCACTATGTATGGAGAATTATCCACATGACTATGTATGGTGAATTATCTACACATCCCTATGTATGGATAATTATCTACACATTATTTATGGAGAATTATCTACACATCACTATGTTTGGAGAATTATCTACACATCACTATCTATGGCGAATTATCCACACATCACTATGTATGGTGAATTATCTACACATTATGTATGGAGAATTATCTACACATGATGTATGGAGAATAATCTACACATCACTATGTATGGAGAATTATCCACACATCACTCTGTATGGAGAATTATCTACACATCACTATGTATGGAGAATTATCTCAACATTATGTATGGAGAATTATCTACACATCACTATGTATGGAGAAGTATCTACACATTATGTATGGAGAATTATCTACACATCACTATGTATGGAGAATTATCCACACATGACTATGTATGGTGAATTATCTACACATCCCCTATGTATGGATAATTATCTACACATTATTTATGGAGAATTATCTACACATCACTATGTTTGGAGAATTATCTACACATCACTATCTATGGCGAATTATCCACACATCACTATGTATGGAATTATCTACACATTATGTATGGAGAATTATCTACACATGATGTATGGAGAATAATCTACACATCACTATGTATGGAGAATTATCCACACATCACTCTGTATGGAGAATTATCTACACATCACTATGTATGGAGAATTATCTCAACATTATGTATGGAGAATTATCTACACATCACTATGTATGGAGAAGTATCTACACATTATGTATGGAGAATTATCTACACATCACTATGTATGGAGAATTATCCACACATGACTATGTATGGTGAATTATCTACACATCACTATGTATGGAGAATTATCTACACATTATTTATGGAGAATTATCTACACATCACTATGTATGGAGAATTATCTACACATCACTATGTATGGAGAATTATCTACACATCACTATGTATGGAGAATTATCCACACATCACTATGTATGGTGAATTATCTACACATTATGTATGGAGAATTATCTACACATAATTATGTATTGAGAATTATCCACACATCATATATGGAGAACTATCTACACATTATATATGTAGAACTATCTACACATTATATATGGATAATTATCTACATATTATGTATGGAGAATTATCTACACATTATGTATGGAGAATTATCTACACATCACTATGTATGGAGAATTATCCACACATCACTATGTATGGTGAATTATCTACACATCACTATGTATGGAGAATTATCTACACATTATTTATGGAGAATTATCTACACATCACTAAGTATGGAGAATTATCCACACATCACTATGTATGGCGAATTATCCACATCACTATGTATGGTGAATTATCTACACATTATGTATGGAGAATTATCTACACATCACTATGTATGGAGAATTATCTACACATCACTATGTATGGCGTATCCACACATCACTATGTATGGAGAATTATCCACACATCACTCTGTATGGAGAATTATCTACACATCACTATGTATGGAGAATTATCTCAACATTATGTATGGATAATTATCTACACATCACTATGTATGGAGAATTATCTCAACATTATGTATGGAGAATTATCTACACATCACTATGTATGAGGAATTATCTACACATCACTCTGTATGGAGAATTATCTACACATCACTATGTATGGAGAATTATCTACACATTATGTATGGTGAATTATCTACACATTATGTATGGAGAATTATCTACACATCACTATGTATGGAGAATTATCCACACATGACTATGTATGGTGAATTATCTACACATCACTATGTATGGCTAATTATCCACACATCACTATGTATGGTGAATTATCTACACATTATGTATGGAGAATTATCTACACATTATTTATGGAGAATTATCTACACATCACTATGTTTGGAGAATTATCTACACATCACTATGTATGGCGAATTATCCACACATCACTATGTATGGTGAATAATCTACACATTATGTATGGAGAATTATCTACACATCACTATGTATGGAGAATTATCTACACATGATGTATGGAGAATAATCTGCACATCACTATGTATGGAGAATTATCCACACATCACTCTGTATGGAGAATTATCTACACATCACTATGTATGGAGAATTATCTCAACATTATGTATGGAGAATTATCTACACATCACTATGTATGGAGAAGTATCTACACATTATGTATGGAGAATTATCTATACATCACTATGTATGGAGAATTATATACACATCACTATGTATGGCGAGTTATCCACACATCACTATGTATGGTGAATTATCTACACATTATGTATGGAGAATTATCTACACATCACTATGTATGGAGAATTATCTACACATCACTATGTATGGAGAATTATCTCAACATTATGTATGGAGAATTATCTACACATCACTATGTATGGAGAATTATCCACACATCACTATGTATGGTGAATTATCTACACATTATGTATGGAGAATTATCTACACATCACTATGTATGGAGAATTATCTACACATCACTATGTATGGCGAATTATCCACACATCACTATGTATGGAGAATTATCTACACATTATGTATGGAGAATTATCTACACATCACTATGTATGGAGAATTATCTCAACATTATGTATGGAGAATTATCTACACATCACTATGTATGGTGAATTATCTACACATTATGTATGGAGAATTATCTACACATCACTATGTATGGAGAATTATCTACACATCACTATGTATGGAGAATTATCTCAACATTATGTATGGAGAATTATCTACACATCACTATGTATGGCGAATTATCCACACATCACTATGTATGGTGAATTATCTACACATTATGTATGGAGAATTATCTACACATCACTATGTATGGAGAATTATCTACACATCACTATATATGGCGAATTATCCACACATCACTATGTATGGAGAATTATCTACACATTATGTATGGAGAATTATCTACACATCACTATGTATGGAGAATTATCTCAACATTATGTATGGAGAATTATCTACACATCACTATGTATGGAGAATTATCTCAACATTATGTATGGAGAATTATCTACACATCACTATGTATGAGGAATTATCTACACATCACTCTGTATGGAGAATTATCTACACATCACTCTGTATGGAGAATTATCTACACATCACTATGTATGGAGAATTATCTACACATCACTATGTATGGAGAATTATCTACACATCACTATGTATGGAGAATTATCCACACATCACTATGTATGGTGAATTATCTACACATTATGTATGGAGAATTATCTACACATAATTATGTATTGAGAATTATCCACACATCATATATGGAGAACTATCTACACATTATATATGTAGAACTATCTACACATTATATATGGATAATTATCTACATATTATGTATGGAGAATTATCTACACATTATGTATGGAGAATTATCTACACATCACTATGTATGGAGAATTATCCACACATCACTATGTATGGTGAATTATCTACACATCACTATGTATGGAGAATTATCTACACATTATTTATGGAGAATTATCTACACATCACTATGTATGGAGAATTATCTACACATCACTATGTATGGCGAATTATCCACACATCACTATGTATGGTGAATTATCTACACATTATGTATGGAGAATTATCTACACATCACTATGTATGGAGAATTATCTACACATCACTATGTATGGCGAATTATCCACACATCACTATGTATGGAGAATTATCCACACATCACTCTGTATGGAGAATTATCTACACATCACTATGTATGGAGAATTATCTCAACATTATGTATGGATAATTATCTACACATCACTATGTATGGAGAATTATCTCAACATTATGTATGGAGAATTATCTACACATCACTATGTATGAGGAATTATCTACACATCACTCTGTATGGAGAATTATCTACACATCACTATGTATGGAGAATTATCTACACATTATGTATGGTGAATTATCTACACATTATGTATGGAGAATTATCTACACATCACTATGTATGGAGAATTATCCACACATGACTATGTATGGTGAATTATCTACACATCCCTATGTATGGATAATTATCTACACATTATTTATGGAGAATTATCTACACATCACTATGTTCGGAGAATTATCTACACATCACTATGTATGGCGAATTATCCACACATCACTATGTATGGTGAATTATCTACACATTATATATGGAGAATTATCTACACATCACTATGTATGGAGAATTATCTACACATGATGTATGGAGAATAATCTACACATCACTATGTATGGAGAATTATCCACACATCACTCTGTATGGAGAATTATCTACACATCACTATGTATGGAGAATTATCTCAACATTATGTATGGAGAATTATCTACACATCACTATGTATGGAGAAGTATCTACACATTATGTATGGAGAATTATCTACACATCACTATGTATGGAGAATTATCTACACATCACTATGTATGGCTATCCACACATCACTATGTATGGTGAATTATCTACACATTATGTATGGAGAATTATCTACACATCACTATGTATGGAGAATTATCTACACATCACTATGTATGGAGAATTATCTTAACATTATGTATGGAGAATTATCTACACATCACTAAGTATGGAGAATTATCTCAACATTATGTATGGAGAATTATCTACACATCACTATGTATGGAGAAGTATCTACACATTATGTATGGAGAATTATCTACACATCACTATGTATGGAGAATTATCCACACATGACTATGTATGGTGAATTATCTACACATCACTATGTATGGAGAATTATCTACACATTATTTATGGAGAATTATCTACACATCACTATGTATGGAGAATTATCTACACATCACTATGTATGGAGAATTATCTACACATCACTATGTATGGAGAATTATCCACACATCACTATGTATGGTGAATTATCTACACATTATGTATGGAGAATTATCTACACATAATTATGTATTGAGAATTATCCACACATCATATATGGAGAACTATCTACACATTATATATGTAGAACTATCTACACATTATATATGGATAATTATCTACATATTATGTATGGAGAATTATCTACACATTATGTATGGAGAATTATCTACACATCACTATGTATGGAGAATTATCCACACATCACTATGTATGGTGAATTATCTACACATCACTATGTATGGAGAATTATCTACACATTATTTATGGAGAATTATCTACACATCACTAAGTATGGAGAATTATCCACACATCACTATGTATGGCGAATTATCCACACATCACTATGTATGGTGAATTATCTACACATTATGTATGGAGAATTATCTACACATCACTATGTATGGAGAATTATCTACACATCACTATGTATGGCGAATTATCCACACATCACTATGTATGGAGAATTATCCACACATCACTCTGTATGGAGAATTATCTACACATCACTATGTATGGAGAATTATCTCAACATTATGTATGGATAATTATCTACACATCACTATGTATGGATAATTATCTCAACATTATGTATGGAGAATTATCTACACATCACTATGTATGAGGAATTATCTACACATCACTCTGTATGGAGAATTATCTACACATCACTATGTATGGAGAATTATCTACACATTATGTATGGTGAATTATCTACACATTATGTATGGAGAATTATCTACACATCACTATGTATGGAGAATTATCCACACATGACTATGTATGGTGAATTATCTACACATCACTATGTATGGCGAATTATCCACACATCACTATGTATGGTGAATTATCTACACATTATGTATGGAGAATTATCTACACATTATTTATGGAGAATTATCTACACATCACTATGTTTGGAGAATTATCTACACATCACTATGTATGGCGAATTATCCACACATCACTATGTATGGTGAATAATCTACACATTATGTATGGAGAATTATCTACACATCACTATGTATGGAGAATTATCTACACATGATGTATGGAGAATAATCTGCACATCACTATGTATGGAGAATTATCCACACATCACTCTGTATGGAGAATTATCTACACATCACTATGTATGGAGAATTATCTCAACATTATGTATGGAGAATTATCTACACATCACTATGTATGGAGAAGTATCTACACATTATGTATGGAGAATTATCTACACATCACTATGTATGGAGAATTATATACACATCACTATGTATGGCGAGTTATCCACACATCACTATGTATGGTGAATTATCTACACATTATGTATGGAGAATTATCTACACATCACTATGTATGGAGAATTATCTACACATCACTATGTATGGAGAATTATCTCAACATTATGTATGGAGAATTATCTACAAATCACTATGTATGGAGAATTATCCACACATCACTATGTATGGTGAATTATCTACACATTATGTATGGAGAATTATCTACACATCACTATGTATGGAGAATTATCTACACATCACTATGTATGGCGAATTATCCACACATCACTATGTATGGAGAATTATCTACACATTATGTATGGAGAATTATCTACACATCACTATGTATGGAGAATTATCTCAACATTATGTATGGAGAATTATCTACACATCACTATGTATGGTGAATTATCTACACATTATGTATGGAGAATTATCTACACATCACTATGTATGGAGAATTATCTACACATCACTATGTATGGAGAATTATCTCAACATTATGTATGGAGAATTATCTACACATCACTATGTATGGCGAATTATCCACACCTCACTATGTATGGTGAATTATCTACACATTATGTATGGAGAATTATCTACACATCACTATGTATGGAGAATTATCTACACATCACTATGTATGGCGAATTATCCACATCACTATGTATGGAGAATTATCTACACATTATGTATGGAGAATTATCTACACATCACTATGTATGGAGAATTATCTCAACATTATGTATGGAGAATTATCTACACATCACTATGTATGGAGAATTATCTCAACATTATGTATGGAGAATTATCTACACATCACTATGTATGAGGAATTATCTACACATCACTCTGTATGGAGAATTATCTACACATCACTCTGTATGGAGAATTATCTACACATCACTATGTATGGAGAATTATCTACACATCACTATGTATGGAGAATTATCTACACATCACTATGTATGGAGAATTATCCACACATCACTATGTATGGTGAATTATCTACACATTATGTATGGAGAATTATCTACACATAATTATGTATTGAGAATTATCCACACATCATATATGGAGAACTATCTACACATTATATATGTAGAACTATCTACACATTATATATGGATAATTATCTACATATTATGTATGGAGAATTATCTACACATTATGTATGGAGAATTATCTACACATCACTATGTATGGAGAATTATCCACACATCACTATGTATGGTGAATTATCTACACATCACTATGTATGGAGAATTATCTACACATTATTTATGGAGAATTATCTACACATCACTATGTATGGAGAATTATCTACACATCACTATGTATGGCGAATTATCCACACATCACTATGTATGGTGAATTATCTACACATTATGTATGGAGAATTATCTACACATCACTATGTATGGAGAATTATCTACACATCACTATGTATGGCGAATTATCCACACATCACTATGTATGGAGAATTATCCACACATCACTCTGTATGGAGAATTATCTACACATCACTATGTATGGAGAATTATCTCAACATTATGTATGGATAATTATCTACACATCACTATGTATGGAGAATTATCTCAACATTATGTATGGAGAATTATCTACACATCACTATGTATGAGGAATTATCTACACATCACTCTGTATGGAGAATTATCTACACATCACTATGTATGGAGAATTATCTACACATTATGTATGGTGAATTATCTACACATTATGTATGGAGAATTATCTACACATCACTATGTATGGAGAATTATCCACATGACTATGTATGGTGAATTATCTACACATCCCTATGTATGGATAATTATCTACACATTATTTATGGAGAATTATCTACACATCACTATGTTTGGAGAATTATCTACACATCACTATGTATGGCGAATTATCCACACATCACTATGTATGGTGAATTATCTACACATTATATATGGAGAATTATCTACACATCACTATGTATGGAGAATTATCTACACATGATGTATGGAGAATAATCTACACATCACTATGTATGGAGAATTATCCACACATCACTCTGTATGGAGAATTATCTACACATCACTATGTATGGAGAATTATCTCAACATTATGTATGGAGAATTATCTACACATCACTATGTATGGAGAAGTATCTACACATTATGTATGGAGAATTATCTACACATCACTATGTATGGAGAATTATCTACACATCACTATGTATGGCGAGTTATCCACACATCACTATGTATGGTGAATTATCTACACATTATGTATGGAGAATTATCTACACATCACTATGTATGGAGAATTATCTACACATCACTATGTATGGAGAATTATCTTAACATTATGTATGGAGAATTATCTACACATCACTAAGTATGGAGAATTATCTCAACATTATGTATGGAGAATTATCTACACATCACTATGTATGGAGAATTATCTCAACATTATGTATGGAGAATTATCTACACATCACTATGTATGGCGAATTATCCACACATCACTATGTATGGTGAATTATCTACACATCACTATGTATGGCGAATTATCCACACATCACTATGTATGGAGAATTATCTACACATTATGTATGGAGAATTATCTACACATCACTATGTATGGAGAATTATCTCAACATTATGTATGGAGAATTATCTACACATCACTATGTATGGAGAATTATCTCAACATTATGTATGGAGAATTATCTACACATCACTATGTATGAGGAATTATCTACACATCACTCTGTATGGAGAATTATCTACACATCACTATGTATGGAGAATTATCTCAACATTATGTATGGAGAATTATCTACACATCAATATGTATGGAGAATTATCTCAACATGATGTATGGAGAATTATCTACACATCACTATGTATGAGGAATTATCTACACATCACTCTGTATGGAGAATTATCTACACATCACTATGTATGGAGAATTATCTACACATTATGTATGGAGAATTATCTACACATCATTATGTATTGAGAATTATCCACACATCATATATGGAGAACTATCTACACATTATATACGTAGAACTATCTACACATTATATATGGAGAATTATCTACATATTATGTATGGAGAATTATCTACACATTATGTATGGAGAATTATCTACACATCACTATGTATGGAGAATTATCCACACATGACTATGTATGGTGAATTATCTACACATCACTATGTATGGAGAATTATCTACACATTATTTATGGAGAATTATCTACACATCACTATGTATGGAGAATTATCTACACATCACTATGTATGGAGAATTATCTACACATCACTATGTATGGAGAATTATCCACACATCACTATGTATGGTGAATTATCTACACATTATGTATGGAGAATTATCTACACATCACAATGTATGGAGAATTATCTACACATGATGTATGGAGAATTATCTACACATCACTATGTATGGAGAATTATCTACACATCACTCTGTATGGAGAATTATCTACACATCACTATGTATGGAGAATTATCTCAACATTATGTATGGAGAATTATCTACACATCACTATGTATGGAGAATTATCTACACATTATGTATGGAGAATTATCTACACATCACTATGTATGGAGAACTATCTACACATCACTATGTATGGCGAGTTGTCCACACATCACTATGTATGGTGAATTATCTACACATTATGTATGGAGAATTATCTACACATCACTATGTATGAGGAATTATCTACACATCACTCTGTATGGAGAATTATCTACACATCACTATGTATGGAGAATTATCTACTTATGTATGGAGAATTATCTACACATCATTATGTATTGAGAATTATCCACACATCATATATGGAGAACTATCTACACATTATATACGTAGAACTATCTACACATTATATATGGAGAATTATCTACATATTATGTATGGAGAATTATCTACACATTATGTATGGAGAATTATCTACACATCACTATGTATGGAGAATTATCCACATATGACTATGTATGGTGAATTATCTACACACCACTATGTATGGAGAATTATCTACACATTATTTATGGAGAATTATCTACACATCACTATGTATGGAGAATTATCTACACATCACTATGTATGGAGAATTATCTACACATCACTATGTATGGAGAATTATCCACACATCACTATGTATGGTGAATTATCTACACATTATGTATGGAGAATTATCTACACATCACTATGTATGGAGAATTATCTACACATGATGTATGGAGAATTATCTACACATCACTATGTATGGAGAATTATCCACACATCACTCTGTATGGAGAATTATCTACACATCACTATGTATGGCGAGTTATCCACACATCACTATGTATGGTGAATTATCTACACATTATGTATGGAGAATTATCTACACATCACTATGTATGGAGAATTATCTACACATCACTATGTATGGAGAATTATCTCAACATTATGTATGGAGAATTATCTACACATCACTATGTATGGAGAATTATCTCAACATTATGTATGGAGAATGATCTACACATCACTATGTATGGGGAATTATCTACACATCACTCTGTATGGAGAATTATCTACACATCACTATGTATGGAGAATTATCTACACATTATGTATGGAGAATTATCTACACATCATTATGTATTGAGAATTATCCACACATCATATATGGAGAACTATCTACACATTATATATGTAGAACTATCTACACATTATATATGGAGAATTATCTACATATTATGTATGGAGAATTATCTACACATTATGTATGGAGAATTATCTACACATCACTATGTATGGAGAATTATCCACACATCACTATGTATGGTGAATGATCTACACATCACTATGTATGGAGAATTATCTACACATTATTTATGGAGAATTATCTACACATCACTATGTATGGAGAATTATCTACACATCACTATGTATGGCGAATTATCCACACATCACTATGTATGGTGAATTATCTACACATTATGTATGGAGAATTATCTACACATCACTATGTATGGAGAATTATCTACACATGATGTATGGAGAATTATCTACACATCACTATGTATGGAGAATTATCCACACATCACTCTGTATGGAGAATTATCTACACATCACAATGTATGGAGAATTATCTCAACATTATGTATGGAGAATTATCTACACATCACTATGTATGGATAATTATCTACACATCACTATGTATGGAGAATTATCTACACATGATTTATGGAGAATTATCTACACATTATTATGTATGGAGAATTATCTACACATCACTATGTATGGAGAATTATCTCAACATTATGTATGGAGAATTATTTACACATCACTATGTATGAGGAATTATCTACACATCACTCTGTATGGAGAATTATCTACACATCACTATGTATGGAGAATTATCTACACATTATGTATGGAGAATTATCTACACATCACTATGTATGAGGAATTATCTACACATCACTCTGTATGGAGAATTATCTACACATCACTATGTATGGAGAATTATCTCAACATTATGTATGGAGAATTATCTACACATCAATATGTATGAAGAATTATCTCAACATGATGTATGGAGAATTATCTACACATCACTATGTATGAGGAATTATCTACACATCACTATGTATGAGGAATTATCTACACATCACTCTGTATGGAGAATTATCTACACATCACTATGTATGGAGAATTATCTACACATTATGTATGGAGAATTATCTACACATCATTATGTATTGAGAATTATCCACACATCATATATGGAGAACTATCTACACATTATATACGTAGAACTATCTACACATTATATATGGAGAATTATCTACATATTATGTATGGAGAATTATCTACACATTATGTATGGAGAATTATCTACACATCACTATGTATGGAGAATTATCCACATGACTATGTATGGTGAATTATCTACACATCACTATGTATGGAGAATTATCTACACATTATTTATGGAGAATTATCTACACATCACTATGTATGGAGAATTATCTACACATCACTATGTATGGAGAATTATCTACACATCACTATGTATGGAGAATTATCCACACATCACTATGTATGGTGAATTATCTACACATTATGTATGGAGAATTATCTACACATCACAATGTATGGAGAATTATCTACACATGATGTATGGAGAATTATCTACACATCACTATGTATGGAGAAGTATCTACACATCACTCTGTATGGAGAATTATCTACACATCACTATGTATGGAGAATTATCCACACATGACTATGTATGGTGAATTATCTACACATCACTATGTATGGAGAATTATCTACACATTATTTATGGAGAATTATCTACACATCACTATGTATGGAGAATTATCTACACATCACTATGTATGGGGAATTATCTACACATCACTATGTATGGAGAATTATCTACACATCACTATGTATGGAGAATTATCCACACATCACTATGTATGGTGAATTATCTACACATTATGTATGGAGAATTATCTACACATCACAATGTATGGAGAATTATCTACACATGATGTATGGAGAATTATCTACACATCACTATGTATGGAGAAGTATCTACACATCACTCTGTATGGAGAATTATCTACACATCACTATGTATGGAGAATTATCCACACATGACTATGTATGGTGAATTATCTACACATCACTATGTATGGAGAATTATCTACACATTATTTATGGAGAATTATCTACACATCACTATGTATGGAGAATTATCTACACATCACTATGTATGGGGAATTATCTACACATCACTATGTATGGAGAATTATCCACACATCACTATGTATGGTGAATTATCTACACATTATGTATGGAGAATTATCTACACATCACTATGTATGGAGAATTATCTACACATGATGTATGGAGAATTATCTACACATCACTATGTATGGAGAATTATCCACACATCACTCTGTATGGAGAATTATCTACACATCACTATGTATGGAGAATTATCTCAACATTATGTATGGAGAATTATCTACACATCACTATGTATGGAGAATTATCTACACATTATGTATGGAGAATTATCTACACATCACTATGTATGGAGAATTATCTACACATCACTATGTATGGTGAGTTATCCACACATCACTATGTATGGTGAATTATCTACACATTATGTATGGAGAATTATCTACACATCACTATGTATGGGGAATTATCTACACATCACTCTGTATGGAGAATTATCTACACATCACTATGTATGGAGAATTATCTACACATTATGTATGGAGAATTATCTACACATCACTATGTATGGAGAATTATCTACACATCACTATGTATGGAGAATTATCTCAACATTATGTATGGGGAATTATCTACACATCACTATGTATGGAGAATTATCTCAACATTATGTATGGTGAATTATCTACACATCACTATGTATGGAGAATTATCTCAACATTATGTATGGAGAATTATCTACACATCACTATGTATGAGGAATTATCTACACATCACTCTGTATGGAGAATTATCTACACATCACTATGTATGGAGAATTATCTACACATTATGTATGGAGAATTATCTACACATCATTATGTATTGAGAATTATCCACACATCATATATGGAGAACTATCTACACATTATATACGTAGAACTATCTACACATTATATATGGAGAATTATCTACATATTATGTATGGAGAATTATCTACACATTATGTATGGAGAATTATCTACACATCACTATGTATGGAGAATTATCCACACATGACTATGTATGGTGAATTATCTACACATCACTATGTATGGAGAATTATCTACACATTATTTATGGAGAATTATCTACACATCACTATGTATGGAGAATTATCTACACATCACTATGTATGGAGAATTATCTACACATCACTATGTATGGAGAATTATCCACACATCACTATGTATGGTGAATTATCTACACATTATGTATGGAGAATTATCTACACATCACTATGTATGGAGAATTATCTACACATGATGTATGGAGAATTATCTACACATCACTATGTATGGAGAATTATCCACACATCACTCTGTATGGAGAATTATCTACACATCACTATGTATGGAGAATTATCTCAACATTATGTATGGAGAATTATCTACATATCACTATGTATGGAGAATTATCTACACATTATGTATGGAGAATTATCTACACATCACTATGTATGGAGAATTATCTACACATTATGTATGGAGAATTATCTACACATCACTATGTATGGAGAATTATCTACACATCACTATGTATTATGAGTTATCCACACATCACTATGTATGGTGAATTATCTACACATTATGTATGGAGAATTATCTCAACATTATGTATGGAGAATTATCTACACATCACTATGTATGGAGAATTATCTACACATTATGTATGGAGAATTATCTACACATCACTATGTATGGAGAATTATCTACACATTATGTATGGAGAATTATCTACACATCACTATGTATGGAGAATTATCTACACATCACTATGTATGGCGAGTTATCCACACATCACTATGTATGGTGAATTATCTACACATTATGTATGGATAATTATCTACACATCACTATGTATGGAGAATTATCTACACATCACTATGTATGGAGAATTATCTCAACATTATGTATGGAGAATTATCTACACATCACTCTGTATGGAGAATTATCTACACATCAGAATGTATGGTGAATTATCTACACATTATGTATGGAGAATTATCTACACATCACTATGTATGGAGAATTATCTACACATCACTATGTATGGAGAATTATCTCAACATTATGTATGGAGAATTATCTACACATCACTATGTATGGAGAATTATCTCAACATTATGTATGGAGAATGATCTACACATCACTATGTATGGGAATTATCTACACATCACTCTGTATGGAGAATTATCTACACATCACTATGTATGGAGAATTATCTACACATTATGTATGGAGAATTATCTACACATCATTATGTATTGAGAATTATCCACACATCATATATGGAGAACTATCTACACATTATATATGTAGAACTATCTACACATTATATATGGAGAATTATCTACATATTATGTATGGAGAATTATCTACACATTATGTATGGAGAATTATCTACACATCACTATGTATGGAGAATTATCCACACATCACTATGTATGGTGAATGATCTACACATCACTATGTATGGAGAATTATCTACACATTATTTATGGAGAATTATCTACACATCACTATGTATGGAGAATTATCTACACATCACTATGTATGGCGAATTATCCACACATCACTATGTATGGTGAATTATCTACACATTATGTATGGAGAATTATCTACACATCACTATGTATGGAGAATTATCTACACATGATGTATGGAGAATTATCTACACATCACTATGTATGGAGAATTATCCACACATCACTCTGTATGGAGAATTATCTACACATCACAATGTATGGAGAATTATCTCAACATTATGTATGGAGAATTATCTACACATCACTATGTATGGATAATTATCTACACATCACTATGTATGGAGAATTATCTACACATCACTATGTATGGAGAATTATCTACACATGATGTATGGAGAATTATCTACACATCACTATGTATGGAGAATTATCCACACATCACTCTGTATGGAGAATTATCTACACATCACTATGTATGGAGAATTATCTCAACATTATGTATGGAGAATTATCTACACATCACTATGTATGGAGAATTATCTACACATTATGTATGGAGAATTATCTACACATCACTATGTATGGAGAATTATCTACACATCACTATGTATGGCGAGTTATCCACACATCACTATGTATGGTGAATTATCTACACATTATGTATGGAGAATTATCTACACATCACTATGTATGGAGAATTATCTACACATCACTATGTATGGAGAATTATCTCAACATTATGTATGGAGAATTATCTACACATCACTATGTATGGAGAATTATCTCAACATTATGTATGGAGAATGATCTACACATCACTATGTATGGGGAATTATCTACACATCACTCTGTATGGAGAATTATCTACACATCACTATGTATGGAGAATTATCTACACATTATGTATGGAGAATTATCTACACATCACTATGTATGGAGAATTATCTACACATCACTATGTATGGAGAATTATCTCAACATTATGTATGGAGAATTATCTACACATCACTATGTATGGAGAATTATCTCAACATTATGTATGGTGAATTATCTACACATCACTATGTATGGAGAATTATCTACACATTATTTATGGAGAATTATCTACACATCACTATGTATGGAGAATTATCTACACATCACTATGTATGGAGAATTATCTACACATCACTATGTATGGAGAATTATCCACACATCACTATGTATGGTGAATTATCTACACATTATGTATGGAGAATTATCTACACATCACTATGTATGGAGAATTATCTCAACATTATGTATGGTGAATTATCTACACATCACTCTGTATGGAGAATTATCTACACATCACTATGTATGGAGAATTATCTACACATTATGTATGGAGAATTATCTACACATCACTATGTATGGAGAATTATCTACACATCACTATGTATGGAGAATTATCTCAACATTATGTATGGAGAATTATCTACACATCACTATGTATGGAGAATTATCTCAACATTATGTATGGTGAATTATCTACACATCACTATGTATGGAGAATTATCTACACATCACTATGTATGGAGAATTATCTACACATCACTCTGTATGGAGAATTATCTACACATCACTATGTATGGAGAATTATCTACACATTATGTATGGAGAATTATCTACACATCACTATGTATGGAGAATTATCTCAACATTATGTATGGAGAATTATCTACACATCACTATGTATGGAGAATTATCTCAACATTATGTATGGTGAATTATCTACACATCACTATGTATGGAGAATTATCTACACATCACTATGTATGGAGAATTATCTACACATCACTCTGTATGGAGAATTATCTACACATCACTATGTATGGAGAATTATCTACACATTATGTATGGAGAATTATCTACACATCACTATGTATGGAGAATTATCTACACATCACTATGTATGGAGAATTATCTCAACATTATGTATGGAGAATTATCTACACATTATGTATGGAGAATTATCTACACATCACTATGTATGGAGAATTATCTACACATCACTATGTATGGAGAATTATCTACACATTATGTATGGAGAATTATCTACACATCACTATGTATGGAGAATTATCTACACATCACTATGTATGGCGAGTTATCCACACATCACTATGTATGGTGAATTATCTACACATTATGTATGGAGAATTATCTACACATCACTATGTATGGAGAATTATCTACACATCACTATGTATGGAGAATTATCTACACATCACTCTGTATGGAGAATTATCTACACATCACTATGTATGGAGAATTATCTACACATTATGTATGGAGAATTATCTACACATCACTATGTATGGAGAATTATCTACACATCACTATGTATGGAGAATTATCTCAACATTATGTATGGAGAATTATCTACACATTATGTATGGAGAATTATCTACACATCACTATGTATGGAGAATTATCTACACATCACTATGTATGGAGAATTATCTACACATTATGTATGGAGAATTATCTACACATCACTATGTATGGAGAATTATCTACACATCACTATGTATGGAGAATTATCTACACATCACTCTGTATGGAGAATTATCTACACATCACTATGTATGGAGAATTATCTACACATTATGTATGGAGAATTATCTACACATCACTCTGTATGGAGAATTATCTACACATCACTATGTATGGAGAATTATCTACACATTATGTATGGAGAATTATCTACACATCACTATGTATGGAGAATTATCTCAACATTATGTATGGAGAATTATCTACACATCACTATGTATGGAGAATTATCTCAACATTATGTATGGTGAATTATCTACACATCACTATGTATGGAGAATTATCTACACATCACTATGTATGGAGAATTATCTACACATCACTCTGTATGGAGAATTATCTACACATCACTATGTATGGAGAATTATCTACACATTATGTATGGAGAATTATCTACACATCACTATGTATGGAGAATTATCTACACATCACTATGTATGGAGAATTATCTCAACATTATGTATGGAGAATTATCTACACATTATGTATGGAGAATTATCTACACATCACTATGTATGGAGAATTATCTACACATCACTATGTATGGAGAATTATCTACACATTATGTATGGAGAATTATCTACACATCACTATGTATGGAGAATTATCTACACATCACTATGTATGGCGAGTTATCCACACATCACTATGTATGGTGAATTATCTACACATTATGTATGGAGAATTATCTACACATCACTATGTATGGAGAATTATCTACACATCACTATGTATGGAGAATTATCTACACATCACTCTGTATGGAGAATTATCTACACATCACTATGTATGGAGAATTATCTACACATTATGTATGGAGAATTATCTACACATCACTATGTATGGAGAATTATCTACACATCACTATGTATGGAGAATTATCTCAACATTATGTATGGAGAATTATCTACACATTATGTATGGAGAATTATCTACACATCACTATGTATGGAGAATTATCTACACATCACTATGTATGGAGAATTATCTACACATTATGTATGGAGAATTATCTACACATCACTATGTATGGAGAATTATCTACACATCACTATGTATGGAGAATTATCTACACATCACTCTGTATGGAGAATTATCTACACATCACTATGTATGGAGAATTATCTACACATTATGTATGGAGAATTATCTACACATCACTATGTATGGAGAATTATCTACACATCACTATGTATGGAGAATTATCTCAACATTATGTATGGAGAATTATCTACACATCACTATGTATGGAGAATTATCTACACATCACTATGTATGGAGAATTATCTACACATCACTCTGTATGGAGAATTATCTACACATCACTATGTATGGAGAATTATCTACACATTATGTATGGAGAATTATCTACACATCACTATGTATGGAGAATTATCTCAACATTATGTATGGTGAATTATCTACAAATCACTATGTATGGAGAATTATCTACACATTATTTATGGAGAATTATCTACACATCACTATGTATGGAGAATTATCTACACATCACTATGTATGGAGAATTATCTACACATCACTATGTATGGAGAATTATCCACACATCACTATGTATGGTGAATTATCTACACATTATGTATGGAGAATTATCTACACATCACTATGTATGGAGAATTATCTACACATGATGTATGGAGAATTATCTACACATCACTATGTATGAGGAATTATCTACACATCACTCTGTATGGAGAATTATCTACACATCACTATGTATGGAGAATTATCTACACATTATGTATGGAGAATTATCTACACATCACTATGTATTGAGAATTATCCACACATCATATATGGAGAACTATCTACACATTATATACGTAGAACTATCTACACATTAAATATTGAGAATTATCTACATATTATGTATGGAGAATTATCTACACATTATGTATGGAGAATTATCTACACATCACTATGTATGGAGAATTATCCACACATCACTATGTATGGTGAATTATCTACACATTATGTATGGAGAATTATCTACACATCACTATGTATGGAGAATTATCTACACATCACTATGTATGGAGAATTATCTCAACATTATGTATGGAGAATTATCTACACATCACTATGTATGAGGAATTATCTACACATCACTCTGTATGGAGAATTATCTACACATCACTATGTATGGAGAATTATCTACACATTATGTATGGAGAATTATCTACACATCATTATGTATTGAGAATTATCCACACATCATATATGGAGAACTATCTACACATTATATACGTAGAACTATCTACACATTAAATATTGAGAATTATCTACATATTATGTATGGAGAATTATCTACACATTATGTATGGAGAATTATCTACACATCACTATGTATGGAGAATTATCCACACATGACTATGTATGGTGAATTATCTACACATCACTATGTATGGAGAATTATCTACACATTATTTATGGAGAATTATCTACACATCACTATGTATGGAGAATTATCTACACATCACTATGTATGGAGAATTATCTACACATCACTATGTATGGAGAATTATCCACACATCACTATGTATGGTGAATTATCTACACATTATGTATGGAGAATTATCTACACATCACTATGTATGGAGAATTATCTACACATGATGTATGGAGAATTATCTCAACATTATGTATGGAGAATTATCTACACATCACTATGTATGGAGAATTATCTCAACATTATGTATGGAGAATGATCTACACATCACTATGTATGGGGAATTATCTACACATCACTCTGTATGGAGAATTATCTACACATCACTATGTATGGAGAATTATCTACACATTATGTATGGAGAATTATCTACACATCATTATGTATTGAGAATTATCCACACATCATATATGGAGAACTATCTACACATTATATATGTAGAACTATCTACACATTATATATGGAGAATTATCTACATATTATGTATGGAGAATTATCTACACATTATGTATGGAGAATTATCTACACATCACTATGTATGGAGAATTATCCACACATCACTATGTATGGTGAATTATCTACACATCACTATGTATGGAGAATTATCTACACATTATTTATGGAGAATTATCTACACATCACTATGTATGGAGAATTATCTACACATCACTATGTATGGCGAATTATCCACACATCACTATGTATGGTGAATTATCTACACATTATGTATGGAGAATTATCTACACATCACTATGTATGGAGAATTATCTACACATGATGTATGGAGAATTATCTACACATCACTATGTATGGAGAATTATCCACACATCACTCTGTATGGAGAATTATCTACACATCACAATGTATGGAGAATTATCTCAACATTATGTATGGAGAATTATCTACACATCACTATGTATGGATAATTATCTACACATCACTATGTATGGAGAATTATCTACACATGATTTATGGAGAATTATCTACACATTATTATGTATGGAGAATTATCTACACATCACTATGTATGGAGAATTATCTCAACATTATGTATGGAGAATTATTTACACATCACTATGTATGAGGAATTATCTACACATCACTCTGTATGGAGAATTATCTACACATCACTATGTATGGAGAATTATCTACACATTATGTATGGAGAATTATCTACACATCATTATGTATTGAGAATTATCCACACATCATATATGGAGAACTATCTACACATTATATACGTAGAACTATCTACACATTATATATGTAGAACTATCTACACATTATATATGGAGAATTATCTACATATTATGTATGGAGAATTATCTACACATTATGTATGGAGAATTATCTACACATCACTATGTATGGAGAATTATCCACACATCACTATGTATGGTGAATTATCTACACATCACTATGTATGGAGAATTATCTACACATTATTTATGGAGAATTATCTACACATCACGATGTATGGATAATTATCTACACATCACTATGTATGGAGAATTATCCACACATCACTATGTATGGTGAATTATCTACACATTATGTATGGAGAATTAACTACACATCACTATGTATGGAGAATTATCTACACATCACTATGTATGGTGAATTATCCACACATCACTATGTATGGAGAATTATCCACACATCACTCTGTATGGAGAATTATCTACACATCACTATGTATTGAGAATTATCTCAACATTATGTATGGAGAATTATCTACACATCACTATGTATGGCGAATTATCCACACATCACTATGTATGGTGAATTATCTACACATTATGTATGGAGAATTATCTACACATCACTATGTATGGAGAATTATCTACACATGATGTATGGAGAATTATCTACACATCACTATGTATGGAGAATTATCCACACATCACTCTGTATGGAGAATTATCTACACATCACTATGTATGGAGAATTATCTCAACATTATGTATAGAGAATTATCTACACATCACTATGTATGGAGAATTATCTACACATTATGTATGGAGAATGATCTACACATCACTATGTATGGAGAATTATCTACACATCACTATGTATGGCGAATTATCCACACATCACTATGTATGGTGAATTATCTACACATTATGTATGGAGAATTATCTACACATCACTATGTATGGAGAATTATCTACACATTATGTATGGAGAATTATCTACACATCACTATGTATGGAGAATTATCTACACATCACTATGTATGGCGAGTTATCCACACATCACTATGTATGGTGAATTATCTACACATTATGTATGGAGAATTATCTACACATCACTATGTATGGAGAATTATCTACACATCACTATGTATGGAGAATTATCTCAACATTATGTATGGAGAATTATCTACACATCACTATGTATGAGGAATTATCTACACATCACTCTGTATGGAGAATTATCTACACATCACTATGTATGGAGAATTATCTACACATTATGTATGGAGAATTATCTACACATCATTATGTATTGAGAATTATCCACACATCATATATGGAGAACTATCTACACATTATATACGTAGAACTATCTACACATTAAATATTGAGAATTATCTACATATTATGTATGGAGAATTATCTACACATTATGTATGGAGAATTATCTACACATCACTATGTATGGAGAATTATCCACACATGACTATGTATGGTGAATTATCTACACATCACTATGTATGGAGAATTATCTACACATTATTTATGGAGAATTATCTACACATCACTATGTATGGAGAATTATCTACACATCACTATGTATGGAGAATTATCTACACATCACTATGTATGGAGAATTATCCACACATCACTATGTATGGTGAATTATCTACACATTATGTATGGAGAATTATCTACACATCACTATGTATGGAGAATTATCTACACATGATGTATGGAGAATTATCTCAACATTATGTATGGAGAATTATCTACACATCACTATGTATGGAGAATTATCTCAACATTATGTATGGAGAATGATCTACACATCACTATGTATGGGGAATTATCTACACATCACTCTGTATGGAGAATTATCTACACATCACTATGTATGGAGAATTATCTACACATTATGTATGGAGAATTATCTACACATCATTATGTATTGAGAATTATCCACACATCATATATGGAGAACTATCTACACATTATATATGTAGAACTATCTACACATTATATATGGAGAATTATCTACATATTATGTATGGAGAATTATCTACACATTATGTATGGAGAATTATCTACACATCACTATGTATGGAGAATTATCCACACATCACTATGTATGGTGAATTATCTACACATCACTATGTATGGAGAATTATCTACACATTATTTATGGAGAATTATCTACACATCACTATGTATGGAGAATTATCTACACATCACTATGTATGGCGAATTATCCACACATCACTATGTATGGTGAATTATCTACACATTATGTATGGAGAATTATCTACACATCACTATGTATGGAGAATTATCTACACATGATGTATGGAGAATTATCTACACATCACTATGTATGGAGAATTATCCACACATCACTCTGTATGGAGAATTATCTACACATCACAATGTATGGAGAATTATCTCAACATTATGTATGGAGAATTATCTACACATCACTATGTATGGATAATTATCTACACATCACTATGTATGGAGAATTATCTACACATGATTTATGGAGAATTATCTACGCATTATTATGTATGGAGAATTATCTACACATCACTATGTATGGAGAATTATCTCAACATTATGTATGGAGAATTATTTACACATCACTATGTATGAGGAATTATCTACACATCACTCTGTATGGAGAATTATCTACACATCACTATGTATGGAGAATTATCTACACATTATGTATGGAGAATTATCAACACATCATTATGTATTGAGAATTATCCACACATCATATATGGAGAACTATCTACACATTATATACGTAGAACTATCTACACATTATATATGTAGAACTATCTACACATTATATATGGAGAATTATCTACATATTATGTATGGAGAATTATCTACACATTATGTATGGAGAATTATCTACACATCACTATGTATGGAGAATTATCCACACATCACTATGTATGGTGAATTATCTACACATCACTATGTATGGAGAATTATCTACACATTATTTATGGAGAATTATCTACACATCACGATGTATGGATAATTATCTACACATCACTATGTATGGCGAATTATCCACACATCACTATGTATGGTGAATTATCTACACATTATGTATGGAGAATTAACTACACATCACTATGTATGGAGAATTATCTACACATCACTATGTATGGTGAATTATCCACACATCACTATGTATGGAGAATTATCCACACATCACTCTGTATGGAGAATTATCTACACATCACTATGTATTGAGAATTATCTCAACATTATGTATGGAGAATTATCTACACATCACTATGTATGGCGAATTATCCACACATCACTATGTATGGTGAATTATCTACACATTATGTATGGAGAATTATCTACACATCACTATGTATGGAGAATTATCTACACATGATGTATGGAGAATTATCTACACATCACTATGTATGGAGAATTATCCACACATCACTCTGTATGGAGAATTATCTACACATCACTATGTATGGAGAATTATCTCAACATTATGTATAGAGAATTATCTACACATCACTATGTATGGAGAATTATCTACACATTATGTATGGAGAATGATCTACACATCACTATGTATGGAGAATTATCTACACATCACTATGTATGGCGAATTATCCACACATCACTATGTATGGTGAATTATCTACACATTATGTATGGAGAATTATCTACACATCACTATGTATGGAGAATTATCTCAACATTATGTATGGAGAATTATCTACACATCACTATGTATGGAGAATTATCTCAACATTATGTATGGAGAATTATCTACACATCACTATGTATGGGGAATTATCTACACATCACTCTGTATGGAGAATTATCTACACATCACTATGTATGGAGAATTATCTACACATTATGTATGGAGAATTATCTACACATCACTATGTATGGAGAATTATCCACACATCACTATGTATGGTGAATTATCTACACATCACTATGTATGGAGAATTATCTACACATTATTTATGGAGAATTATCTACACATCACTATGTATGGAGAATTATCTACACATCACTATGTATGGCGAATTATCCACACATCACTATGTATGGTGAATTATCTACACATTATGTATGGAGAATTATCTACACATCACTATGTATGGAGAATTATCTACACATCACTATGTATGGCGAATTATCCACACATCACTCTGTATGGAGAATTATCTACACATCACTATGTATGGAGAATTATCTCAACATTATGTATGGATAATTATCTACACATCACTATGTATGGAGAATTATCTCAACATTATGTATGGAGAATTATCTACACATCACTATGTATGAGGAATTATCTACACATCACTCTGTATGGAGAATTATCTACACATCACTATGTATGGAGAATTATCTACACATTATGTATGGTGAATTATCTACACATTATGTATGGAGAATTATCTACACATCATGATGTATGGAGAATTATCCACACATGACTATGTATGGTGAATTATCTACACATCCCTATGTATGGATAATTATCTACACATTATTTATGGAGAATTATCTACACATCACTATGTTTGGAGAATTATCTACACATCACTATGTATGGCGAATTATCCACATCACTATGTATGGTGAATTATCTACACATTATGTATAAAGAATTATCTACACATCACTATGTATGGAGAATTATCTACACATGATGTATGGAGAATAATCTACACATCACTATGTATGGAGAATTATCCACACATCACTCTGTATGGAGAATTATCTACACATCACTATGTATGGAGAATTATCTCAACATTATGTATGGAGAATTATCTACACATCACTATGTATGGAGAATTATCTCAACATTATGTATGGAGAATTATCTACACATCACTATGTATGGAGAAGTATCTACACATTATGTATGGAGAATTATCTACACATCACTATGTATGGAGAATTATCTACACATCACTATGTATGGAGAATTATCTCAACATTATGTATGGAGAATTATCTACACATCACTATGTATGGAGAATTATCTCAACATTATGTATGGAGAATTATCTACACATCACTATGTATGGAGAATTATCTCAACATTATGTATGGAGAATTATCTACACATCACTATGTATGGCGAATTATCCACACATCACTATGTATGGTGAATTATCTACACATTATGTATGGAGAATTATCTACACATCACTATGTATGGAGAATTATCTACACATCACTATGTATGGCGAATTATCCACACATCACTATGTATGGAGAATTATCCACACATCACTCTGTATGGAGAATTATCTACACATCACTATGTATGGAGAATTATCTCAACATTATGTATGGAGAATTATCTACACATGATGTATGGAGAATTATCTACACATCACTATGTATGGAGAATTATCCACACATCACTCTGTATGGAGAATTATCTACACATCACTATGTATGGAGAATTATCTCAACATTATGTATGGAGAATTATCTACACATCACTATGTATGGAGAATTATCTACACATTATGTATGGAGAATTATCTACACATCACTATGTATGGAGAATTATCTACACATCACTATGTATGGCGAGTTATCCACACATCACTATGTATGGTGAATTATCTACACATTATGTATGGAGAATTATCTACACATCACTATGTATGGAGAATTATCTACACATCACTATGTATGGAGAATTATCTCAACATTATGTATGGAGAATTATCTACACATCACTATGTATGGAGAATTATCTCAACATTATGTATGGAGAATGATCTACACATCACTATGTATGGGGAATTATCTACACATCACTCTGTATGGAGAATTATCTACACATCACTATGTATGGAGAATTATCTACACATTATGTATGGATAATTATCTACACATCATTATGTATTGAGAATTATCCACACATCATATATGGAGAACTATCTACACATTATATATGTAGAACTATCTACACATTATATATGGAGAATTATCTACATATTATGTATGGAGAATTATCTACACATTATGTATGGAGAATTATTTACACATCACTATGTATGAGGAATTATCTACACATCACTCTGTATGGAGAATTATCTACACATCACTATGTATGGAGAATTATCTACACATTATGTATGGAGAATTATCAACACATCATTATGTATTGAGAATTATCCACACATCATATATGGAGAACTATCTACACATTATATACGTAGAACTATCTACACATTATATATGTAGAACTATCTACACATTATATATGGAGAATTATCTACATATTATGTATGGAGAATTATCTACACATTATGTATGGAGAATTATCTACACATCACTATGTATGGAGAATTATCCACACATCACTATGTATGGTGAATTATCTACACATCACTATGTATGGAGAATTATCTACACATTATTTATGGAGAATTATCTACACATCACGATGTATGGATAATTATCTACACATCACTATGTATGGCGAATTATCCACACATCACTATGTATGGTGAATTATCTACACATTATGTATGGAGAATTAACTACACATCACTATGTATGGAGAATTATCTACACATCACTATGTATGGTGAATTATCCACACATCACTATGTATGGAGAATTATCCACACATCACTCTGTATGGAGAATTATCTACACATCACTATGTATTGAGAATTATCTCAACATTATGTATGGAGAATTATCTACACATCACTATGTATGGCGAATTATCCACACATCACTATGTATGGTGAATTATCTACACATTATGTATGGAGAATTATCTACACATCACTATGTATGGAGAATTATCTACACATGATGTATGGAGAATTATCTACACATCACTATGTATGGAGAATTATCCACACATCACTCTGTATGGAGAATTATCTACACATCACTATGTATGGAGAATTATCTCAACATTATGTATAGAGAATTATCTACACATCACTATGTATGGAGAATTATCTACACATTATGTATGGAGAATGATCTACACATCACTATGTATGGAGAATTATCTACACATCACTATGTATGGCGAATTATCCACACATCACTATGTATGGTGAATTATCTACACATTATGTATGGAGAATTATCTACACATCACTATGTATGGAGAATTATCTCAACATTATGTATGGAGAATTATCTACACATCACTATGTATGGAGAATTATCTCAACATTATGTATGGAGAATTATCTACACATCACTATGTATGGGGAATTATCTACACATCACTCTGTATGGAGAATTATCTACACATCACTATGTATGGAGAATTATCTACACATTATGTATGGAGAATTATCTACACATCACTATGTATGGAGAATTATCCACACATCACTATGTATGGTGAATTATCTACACATCACTATGTATGGAGAATTATCTACACATTATTTATGGAGAATTATCTACACATCACTATGTATGGAGAATTATCTACACATCACTATGTATGGCGAATTATCCACACATCACTATGTATGGTGAATTATCTACACATTATGTATGGAGAATTATCTACACATCACTATGTATGGAGAATTATCTACACATCACTATGTATGGCGAATTATCCACACATCACTCTGTATGGAGAATTATCTACACATCACTATGTATGGAGAATTATCTCAACATTATGTATGGATAATTATCTACACATCACTATGTATGGAGAATTATCTCAACATTATGTATGGAGAATTATCTACACATCACTATGTATGAGGAATTATCTACACATCACTCTGTATGGAGAATTATCTACACATCACTATGTATGGAGAATTATCTACACATTATGTATGGTGAATTATCTACACATTATGTATGGAGAATTATCTACACATCATGATGTATGGAGAATTATCCACACATGACTATGTATGGTGAATTATCTACACATCCCTATGTATGGATAATTATCTACACATTATTTATGGAGAATTATCTACACATCACTATGTTTGGAGAATTATCTACACATCACTATGTATGGCGAATTATCCACACATCACTATGTATGGTGAATTATCTACACATTATGTATAAAGAATTATCTACACATCACTATGTATGGAGAATTATCTACACATGATGTATGGAGAATAATCTACACATCACTATGTATGGAGAATTATCCACACATCACTCTGTATGGAGAATTATCTACACATCACTATGTATGGAGAATTATCTCAACATTATGTATGGAGAATTATCTACACATCACTATGTATGGAGAATTATCTCAACATTATGTATGGAGAATTATCTACACATCACTATGTATGGAGAAGTATCTACACATTATGTATGGAGAATTATCTACACATCACTATGTATGGAGAATTATCTACACATCACTATGTATGGAGAATTATCTCAACATTATGTATGGAGAATTATCTACACATCACTATGTATGGAGAATTATCTCAACATTATGTATGGAGAATTATCTACACATCACTATGTATGGAGAATTATCTCAACATTATGTATGGAGAATTATCTACACATCACTATGTATGGAGAATTATCTCAACATTATGTATGGAGAATTATCTACACATCACTATGTATGGAGAAGTATCTACACATTATGTATGGAGAATTATCTACACATCACTATGTATGGAGAATTATCTACACATCACTATGTATGGAGAATTATCTCAACATTATGTATGGAGAATTATCTACACATCACTATGTATGGAGAATTATCTCAACATTATGTATGGAGAATTATCTACACATCACTATGTATGGAGAATTATCTCAACATTATGTATGGAGAATTATCTACACATCACTATGTATGGCGAATTATCCACACATCACTATGTATGGTGAATTATCTACACATTATGTATGGAGAATTATCTACACATCACTATGTATGGAGAATTATCTACACATCACTATGTATGGCGAATTATCCACACATCACTATGTATGGAGAATTATCCACACATCACTCTGTATGGAGAATTATCTACACATCACTATGTATGGAGAATTATCTCAACATTATGTATGGAGAATTATCTACACATGATGTATGGAGAATTATCTACACATCACTATGTATGGAGAATTATCCACACATCACTCTGTATGGAGAATTATCTACACATCACTATGTATGGAGAATTATCTCAACATTATGTATGGAGAATTATCTACACATCACTATGTATGGAGAATTATCTACACATTATGTATGGAGAATTATCTACACATCACTATGTATGGAGAATTATCTACACATCACTATGTATGGCGAGTTATCCACACATCACTATGTATGGTGAATTATCTACACATTATGTATGGAGAATTATCTACACATCACTATGTATGGAGAATTATCTACACATCACTATGTATGGAGAATTATCTCAACATTATGTATGGAGAATTATCTACACATCACTATGTATGGAGAATTATCTCAACATTATGTATGGAGAATGATCTACACATCACTATGTATGGGGAATTATCTACACATCACTCTGTATGGAGAATTATCTACACATCACTATGTATGGAGAATTATCTACACATTATGTATGGATAATTATCTACACATCATTATGTATTGAGAATTATCCACACATCATATATGGAGAACTATCTACACATTATATATGTAGAACTATCTACACATTATATATGGAGAATTATCTACATATTATGTATGGAGAATTATCTACACATTATGTATGGAGAATTATCTACACATCACTATGTATGGAGAATTATCCACACATCACTATGTATGGTGAATTATCTACACATCACTATGTATGGAGAATTATCTACACATTATTTATGGAGAATTATCTACACATCACTATGTATGGAGAATTATCTACACATCACTATGTATGGCGAATTATCCACACATCACTATGTATGGAGAATTATCTACACATGATGTATGGAGAATTATCTACACATCACTATGTATGGAGAATTATCCACACATCACTCTGTATGGAAAATTATCTACACATCACTATGTATGGAGAATTATCTCAACATTATGTATGGAGAATTATCTACACATCACTATGTATGGATAATTATCTACACATCACTATGTATGGAGAATTATCTACACATGATTTATGGAGAATTATCTACACATTATTATGTATGGAGAATTATCTACACATCACTATGTATGGAGAATTATCTCAACATTATGTATGGAGAATTATTTACACATCACTATGTATGAGGAATTATCTACACATCACTCTGTATGGAGAATTATCTACACATCACTATGTATGGAGAATTATCTACACATTATGTATTGAGAATTATCTACACATCATTATGTATTGAGAATTATCCACACATCATTTATGGAGAACTATCTACACATTATATACGTAGAACTATCTACACATTATATATGTAGAACTATCTACACATTATATATGGAGAATTATCTACATATTATGTATGGAGAATTATCTACACATTATGTATGGAGAATTATCTACACATCACTATGTATGGAGAATTATCCACACATCACTATGTATGGTGAATTATCTACACATCACTATGTATGGAGAATTATCTACACATTATTTATGGAGAATTATCTACACATCACGATGTATGGATAATTATCTACACATCACTATGTATGGCGATTTATCCACACATCACTATGTATGGTGAATTATCTACACATTATGTATGGAGAATTAACTACACATCACTGTGTATGGAGAATTATCTACACATCACTATGTATGGTGAATTATCCACACATCACTATGTATGGTGAATTATCTACACATCACTATGTATGGAGAATTATCTACACATTATTTATGGAGAATTATCTACACATCACTATGTATGGAGAATTATCTACACATCACTATGTATGGCGAATTATCCACACATCACTATGTATGGTGAATTATCTACACATTATGTATGGAGAATTATCTACACATCACTATGTATGGAGAATTATCTACACATCACTATGTATGGCGAATTATCCACACATCACTATGTATGGAGAATTATCCACACATCACTCTGTATGGAGAATTATCTACACATCACTATGTATGGAGAATTATCTCAACATTATGTATGGATAATTATCTACACATCACTATGTATGGAGAATTATCTCAACATTATGTATGGAGAATTATCTACACATCACTATGTATGAGGAATTATCTACACATCACTCTGTATGGAGAATTATCTACACATCACCATGTATGGAGAATTATCTACACATTATGTATGGTGAATTATCTACACATTATGTATGGAAAATTATCTACACATCACTATGTATGGAGAATTATCCACACATGACTATGTATGGTGAATTATCTACACATCCCTATGTATGGATAATTATCTACACATTATTTATGGAGAATTATCTACACATCACTATGTTTGGAGAATTATCTACACATCACTATGTATGGCGAATTATCCACACATCACTATGTATGGTGAATTATCTACACATTATGTATAAAGAATTATCTACACATCACTATGTATGGAGAATTATCTACACATGATGTATGGAGAATAATCTACACATCACTATGTATGGAGAATTATCCACACATCACTCTGTATGGAGAATTATCTACACATCACTATGTATGGAGAATTATCTCAACATTATGTATGGAGAATTATCTACACATCACTATGTATGGAGAAGTATCTACACATTATGTATGGAGAATTATCTACACATCACTATGTATGGAGAATTATCCACACATGACTATGTATGGTGAATTATCTACACATCCCTATGTATGGATAATTATCTACACATTATTTATGGAGAATTATCTACACATCACTATGTTTGGAGAATTATCTACACATCACTATGTATGGCGAATTATCCACACATCACTATGTATGGTGAATTATCTACACATTATGTATAAATAATTATCTACACATCACTATGTATGGAGAATTATCTACACATGATGTATGGAGAATAATCTACACATCACTATGTATGGAGAATTATCCACACATCACTCTGTATGGAGAATTATCTACACATCACTATGTATGGAGAATTATCTCAACATTATGTATGGAGAATTATCTACACATCACTATGTATGGAGAAGTATCTACACATTATGTATGGAGAATTATCTACACATCACTATGTATGGAGAATTATCTACACATCACTATGTATGGAGAATTATCTCAACATTATGTATGGAGAATTATCTACACATCACTATGTATGGAGAATTATCTCAACATTATGTATGGAGAATTATCTACACATCACTATGTATGGAGAATTATCTCAACATTATGTATGGAGAATTATCTACACATCACTATGTATGGCGAATTATCCACACATCACTATGTATGGTGAATTATCTACACATTATGTATGGAGAATTATCTACACATCACTATGTATGGAGAATTATCTACACATCACTATGTATGGCGAATTATCCACACATCACTATGTATGGAGAATTATCCACACATCACTCTGTATGGAGAATTATCTACACATCACTATGTATGGAGAATTATCTCAACATTATGTATGGAGAATTATCTACACATGATGTATGGAGAATTATCTACACATCACTATGTATGGAGAATTATCCACACATCACTCTGTATGGAGAATTATCTACACATCACTATGTATGGAGAATTATCTCAACATTATGTATGGAGAATTATCTACACATCACTATGTATGGAGAATTATCTACACATTATGTATGGAGAATTATCTACACATCACTATGTATGGCGAGTTATCCACACATCACTATGTATGGTGAATTATCTACACATTATGTATGGAGAATTATCTACACATCACTATGTATGGAGAATTATCTACACATCACTATGTATGGAGAATTATCTCAACATTATGTATGGAGAATTATCTACACATCACTATGTATGGAGAATTATCTCAACATTATGTATGGAGAATGATCTACACATCACTATGTATGGGGAATTATCTACACATCACTCTGTATGGAGAATTATCTACACATCACTATGTATGGAGAATTATCTACACATCACTATGTATGGCGAGTTATCCACACATCACTATGTATGGTGAATTATCTACACATTATGTATGGAGAATTATCTACACATCACTATGTATGGAGAATTATCTACACATCACTATGTATGGAGAATTATCTCAACATTATGTATGGAGAATTATCTACACATCACTATGTATGGAGAATTATCTCAACATTATGTATGGAGAATGATCTACACATCACTATGTATGGGGAATTATCTACACATCACTCTGTATGGAGAATTATCTACACATCACTATGTATGGAGAATTATCTACACATTATGTATGGATAATTATCTACACATCATTATGTATTGAGAATTATCCACACATCATATATGGAGAACTATCTACACATTATATATGTAGAACTATCTACACATTATATATGGAGAATTATCTACATATTATGTATGGAGAATTATCTACACATTATGTATGGAGAATTATCTACACATCACTATGAATGGAGAATTATCCACACATCACTATGTATGGTGAATTATCTACACATCACTATGTATGGAGAATTATCTACACATTATTTATGGAGAATTATCTACACATCACTATGTATGGAGAATTATCTACACATCACTATGTATGGCGAGTTATCCACACATCACTATGTATGGTGAATTATCTACACATTATGTATGGAGAATTATCTACACATCACTATGTATGGAGAATTATCTACACATCACTATGTATGGAGAATTATCTACACATGATTTATGGAGAATTATCTACACATTATTATGTATGGAGAATTATCTACACATCACTATGTATGGAGAATTATCTCAACATTATGTATGGAGAATTATTTACACATCACTATGTATGAGGAATTATCTACACATCACTCTGTATGGAGAATTATCTACACATCACTATGTATGGAGAATTATCTACACATTATGTATGGAGAATTATCTACACATCATTATGTATTGAGAATTATCCACACATCATATATGGAGAACTATCTACACATTATATACGTAGAACTATCTACACATTATATATGTAGAACTATCTACACATTATATATGGAGAATTATCTACATATTATGTATGGAGAATTATCTACACATTATGTATGGAGAATTATCTACACATCACTATGTATGGAGAATTATCCACACATCACTATGTATGGTGAATTATCTACACATCACTATGTATGGAGAATTATCTACACATTATTTATGGAGAATTATCTACACATCACGATGTATGGATAATTATCTACACATCACTATGTATGGCGATTTATCCACACATCACTATGTATGGTGAATTATCTACACATTATGTATGGAGAATTAACTACACATCACTGTGTATGGAGAATTATCTACACATCACTATGTATGGTGAATTATCCACACATCACTATGTATGGTGAATTATCTACACATCACTATGTATGGAGAATTATCTACACATTATTTATGGAGAATTATCTACACATCACTATGTATGGAGAATTATCTACACATCACTATGTATGGCGAATTATCCACACATCACTATGTATGGTGAATTATCTACACATTATGTATGGAGAATTATCTACACATCACTATGTATGGAGAATTATCTACACATCACTATGTATGGCGAATTATCCACACATCACTATGTATGGAGAATTATCCACACATCACTATGTATGGTGAATTATCTACACATCACTATGTATGGAGAATTATCTACACATTATTTATGGAGAATTATCTACACATCACGATGTATGGATAATTATCTACACATCACTATGTATGGCGATTTATCCACACATCACTATGTATGGTGAATTATCTACACATTATGTATGGAGAATTAACTACACATCACTGTGTATGGAGAATTATCTACACATCACTATGTATGGTGAATTATCCACACATCACTATGTATGGTGAATTATCTACACATCACTATGTATGGAGAATTATCTACACATTATTTATGGAGAATTATCTACACATCACTATGTATGGAGAATTATCTACACATCACTATGTATGGCGAATTATCCACACATCACTATGTATGGTGAATTATCTACACATTATGTATGGAGAATTATCTACACATCACTATGTATGGAGAATTATCTACACATCACTATGTATGGCGAATTATCCACACATCACTATGTATGGAGAATTATCCACACATCACTCTGTATGGAGAATTATCTACACATCACTATGTATGGAGAATTATCTCAACATTATGTATGGATAATTATCTACACATCACTATGTATGGAGAATTATCTCAACATTATGTATGGAGAATTATCTACACATCACTATGTATGAGGAATTATCTACACATCACTCTGTATGGAGAATTATCTACACATCACTATGTATGGAGAATTATCTACACATTATGTATGGTGAATTATCTACACATTATGTATGGAAAATTATCTACACATCACTATGTATGGAGAATTATCCACACATGACTATGTATGGTGAATTATCTACACATCCCTATGTATGGATAATTATCTACACATTATTTATGGAGAATTATCTACACATCACTATGTTTGGAGAATTATCTACACATCACTATGTATGGCGAATTATCCACACATCACTATGTATGGTGAATTATCTACACATTATTTATAAAGAATTATCTACACATCACTATGTATGGAGAATTATCTACACATGATGTATGGAGAATAATCTACACATCACTATGTATGGAGAATTATCCACACATCACTCTGTATGGAGAATTATCTACACATCACTATGTATGGAGAATTATCTCAACATTATGTATGGAGAATTATCTACACATCACTATGTATGGAGAAGTATCTACACATTATGTATGGAGAATTATCTACACATCACTATGTATGGAGAATTATCCACACATGACTATGTATGGTGAATTATCTACACATCCCTATGTATGGATAATTATCTACACATTATTTATGGAGAATTATCTACACATCACTATGTTTGGAGAATTATCTACACATCACTATGTATGGCGAATTATCCACACATCACTATGTATGGTGAATTATCTACACATTATGTATAAAGAATTATCTACACATCACTATGTATGGAGAATTATCTACACATGATGTATGGAGAATAATCTACACATCACTATGTATGGAGAATTATCCACACATCACTCTGTATGGAGAATTATCTACACATCACTATGTATGGAGAATTATCTCAACATTATGTATGGAGAATTATCTACACATCACTATGTATGGAGAAGTATCTACACATTATGTATGGAGAATTATCTACACATCACTATGTATGGAGAATTATCTACACATCACTATGTATGGAGAATTATCTCAACATTATGTATGGAGAATTATCTACACATCACTATGTATGGAGAATTATCTCAACATTATGTATGGAGAATTATCTACACATCACTATGTATGGAGAATTATCTCAACATTATGTATGGAGAATTATCTACACATCACTATGTATGGCGAATTATCCACACATCACTATGTATGGTGAATTATCTACACATTATGTATGGAGAATTATCTACACATCACTATGTATGGAGAATTATCTACACATCACTATGTATGGCGAATTATCCACACATCACTATGTATGGAGAATTATCCACACATCACTCTGTATGGAGAATTATCTACACATCACTATGTATGGAGAATTATCTCAACATTATGTATGGAGAATTATCTACACATGATGTATGGAGAATTATCTACACATCACTATGTATGGAGAATTATCCACACATCACTCTGTATGGAGAATTATCTACACATCACTATGTATGGAGAATTATCTCAACATTATGTATGGAGAATTATCTACACATCACTATGTATGGAGAATTATCTACACATTATGTATGGAGAATTATCTACACATCACTATGTATGGCGAGTTATCCACACATCACTATGTATGGTGAATTATCTACACATTATGTATGGAGAATTATCTACACATCACTATGTATGGAGAATTATCTACACATCACTATGTATGGAGAATTATCTCAACATTATGTATGGAGAATTATCTACACATCACTATGTATGGAGAATTATCTCAACATTATGTATGGAGAATGATCTACACATCACTATGTATGGGGAATTATCTACACATCACTCTGTATGGAGAATTATCTACACATCACTATGTATGGAGAATTATCTACACATCACTATGTATGGCGAGTTATCCACACATCACTATGTATGGTGAATTATCTACACATTATGTATGGAGAATTATCTACACATCACTATGTATGGAGAATTATCTACACATCACTATGTATGGAGAATTATCTCAACATTATGTATGGAGAATTATCTACACATCACTATGTATGGAGAATTATCTCAACATTATGTATGGAGAATGATCTACACATCACTATGTATGGGGAATTATCTACACATCACTCTGTATGGAGAATTATCTACACATCACTATGTATGGAGAATTATCTACACATTATGTATGGATAATTATCTACACATCATTATGTATTGAGAATTATCCACACATCATATATGGAGAACTATCTACACATTATATATGTAGAACTATCTACACATTATATATGGAGAATTATCTACATATTATGTATGGAGAATTATCTACACATTATGTATGGAGAATTATCTACACATCACTATGAATGGAGAATTATCCACACATCACTATGTATGGTGAATTATCTACACATCACTATGTATGGATAATTATCTACACATTATTTATGGAGAATTATCTACACATCACTATGTATGGAGAATTATCTACACATCACTATGTATGGCGAATTATCCACACATCACTATGTATGGAGAATTATCTACACATGATGTATGGAGAATTATCTACACATCACTATGTATGGAGAATTATCCACACATCACTCTGTATGGAGAATTATCTACACATCACTATGTATGGAGAATTATCTCAACATTATGTATGGAGAATTATCTACACATCACTATGTATGGAGAATTATCTACACATCACTATGTATGGAGAATTATCTACACATGATTTATGGAGAATTATCTACACATTATTATGTATGGAGAATTATCTACACATCACTATGTATGGAGAATTATCTCAACATTATGTATGGAGAATTATTTACACATCACTATGTATGAGGAATTATCTACACATCACTCTGTATGGAGAATTATCTACACATCACTATGTATGGAGAATTATCTACACATTATGTATGGAGAATTATCTACACATCATTATGTATTGAGAATTATCCACACATCATATATGGAGAACTATCTACACATTATATACGTAGAACTATCTACACATTATATATGTAGAACTATCTACACATTATATATGGAGAATTATCTACATATTATGTATGGAGAATTATCTACACATTATGTATGGAGAATTATCTACACATCACTATGTATGGAGAATTATCCACACATCACTATGTATGGTGAATTATCTACACATCACTATGTATGGAGAATTATCTACACATTATTTATGGAGAATTATCTACACATCACGATGTATGGATAATTATCTACACATCACTATGTATGGCGATTTATCCACACATCACTATGTATGGTGAATTATCTACACATTATGTATGGAGAATTAACTACACATCACTATGTATGGAGAATTATCTACACATCACTATGTATGGTGAATTATCCACACATCACTATGTATGGAGAATTATCCACACATCACTCTGTATGGAGAATTATCTACACATCACTATGTATGGAGAATTATCTCAACATTATGTATAGAGAATTATCTACACATCACTATGTATGGAGAATTATCTACACATTATGTATGGAGAATGATCTACACATCACTATGTATGGAGAATTATCTACACATCACTATGTATGGCGAATTATCCACACATCACTATGTATGGCGAATTATCTACACATTATGTATGGCGAATTATCCACACATCACTATGTATGGTGAATTATCTACACATTATGTATGGAGAATTATCTACACATCACTATGTATGGAGAATTATCTACACATCACTATGTATGGCGAATTATCCACACATCACTATGTATGGAGAATTATCCACACATCACTCTGTATGGAGAATTATCTACACATCACTATGTATGGAGAATTATCTCAACATTATGTATGGAGAATTATCTACACATCACTATGTATGGAGAATTATCTACACATTATGTATGGAGAATTATCTACACATCACTATGTATGGAGAATTATCTACACATCACTATATATGGCGAGTTATCCACACATCACTATGTATGGTGAATTATCTACACATTATGTATGGAGAATTATCTACACATCACTATGTATGGAGAATTATCTACACATCACTATGTATGGAGAATTATCTCAACATTATGTATGGAGAATTATCTACACATCACTATGTATGGGGAATTATCTACACATCACTCTGTATGGAGAATTATCTACACATCACTATGTATGGAGAATTATCTACACATTATGTATGGAGAATTATCTACACATCATTATGTATTGAGAATTATCCACACATCATATATGGAGAACTATCTACACATTATATATGTAGAACTATCTACACATTATATATGGAGAATTATCTACATATTATGTATGGAGAATTATCTACACATTATGTATGGAGAATTATCTACACATCACTATGTCTGGAGAATTATCCACACATCACTATGTATGGTGAATTATCTACACATCACTATGTATGGAGAATTATCTACACATTATTTATGGAGAATTATCTACACATCACTATGTATGGAGAATTATCTACACATCACTATGTATGGCGAATTATCCACACATCACTATGTATGGAGAATTATCTACACTATGTATGGAGAATTATCTACACATCACTATGTATGGAGAATTATCCACACATCACTCTGTATGGAGAATTATCTACACATCACTATGTATGGAGAATTATCTCAACATTATGTATGGAGAATTATCTACACATCACTATGTATGGATAATTATCTACACATCACTATGTATGGAGAATTATCTACACATGATTTATGGAGAATTATCTACACATTATTATGTATGGAGAATTATCTACACATCACTATGTATGGAGAATTATCTCAACATTATGTATGGAGAATTATTTACACATCACTATGTATGAGGAATTATCTAAACATCACTCTGTATGGAGAATTATCTACACATCACTATGTATGGAGAATTATCTACACATTATGTATGGAGAATTATCTACACATCATTATGTATTGAGAATTATCCACACATCATATATGGAGAACTATCTACACATTATATACGTAGAACTATCTACACATTATATATGTAGAACTATCTACACATTATATATGGAGAATTATCTACATATTATGTATGGAGAATTATCTACACATTATGTATGGAGAATTATCTACACATCACTATGTATGGAGAATTATCCACACATCACTATGTATGGTGAATTATCTACACATCACTATGTATGGTGAATTATCTACACATCACTATGTATGGAGAATTATCTACACATTATTTATGGAGAATTATCTACACATCACGATGTATGGATAATTATCTACACATCACTATGTATGGCGATTTATCCACACATCACTATGTATGGTGAATTATCTACACATTATGTATGGAGAATTAACTACACATCACTATGTATGGAGAATTATCTACACATCACTATGTATGGTGAATTATCCACACATCACTATGTATGGAGAATTATCCACACATCACTCTGTATGGAGAATTATCTACACATCACTATGTATGGAGAATTATCTCAACATTATGTATAGAGAATTATCTACACATCACTATGTATGGAGAATTATCTACACATTATGTATGGAGAATGATCTACACATCACTATGTATGGAGAATTATCTACACATCACTATGTATGGCGAATTATCCACACATCACTATGTATGGCGAATTATCTACACATTATGTATGGAGAATTATCTACACATCACTATGTATGGAGAATTATCTCAACATTATGTATGGAGAATTATCTACACATCACTATGTATGGAGAATTATCTCAACATTATGTATGGAGAATTATCTACACATCACTATGTATGGGGAATTATCTACACATCACTCTGTATGGAGAATTATCTACACATCACTATGTATGGAGAATTATCTACACATTATGTATGGAGAATTATCTACACATCATTATGTATTGAGAATTATCCACACATCATATATGGAGAACTATCTACACATTATATATGTAGAACTATCTACACATTATATATGGATAATTATCTACATATTATGTATGGAGAATTATCTACACATTATGTATGGAGAATTATCTACACATCACTATGTATGGAGAATTATCCACACATCACTATGTATGGTGAATTATCTACACATCACTATGTATGGAGAATTATCTACACATTATTTATGGAGAATTATCTACACATCACTATGTATGGAGAATTATCTACACATCACTATGTATGGCGAATTATCCACACATCACTATGTATGGTGAATTATCTACACATTATGTATGGAGAATTATCTACACATCACTATGTATGGAGAATTATCTACACATCACTATGTATGGCGAATTATCCACACATCACTATGTATGGAGAATTATCTCAACATTATGTATGGAGAATTATCTACACATCACTATGTATGAGGAATTATCTACACATCACTCTGTATGGAGAATTATCTACACATCACTATGTATGGAGAATTATCTACACATTATGTATGGTGAATTATCTACACATTATGTATGGAGAATTATCTACACATCACTATGTATGGAGAATTATCCACACATGACTATGTATGGTGAATTATCTACACATCCCTATGTATGGATAATTATCTACACATTATTTATGGAGAATTATCTACACATCACTATGTTTGGAGAATTATCTACACATCACTATGTATGGCAAATTATCCACACATCACTATGTATGGTGAATTATCTACACATTATGTATGGAGAATTATCTACACATCACTATGTATGGAGAATTATCTACACATGATGTATGGAGAATAATCTACACATCACTATGTATGGAGAATTATCCACACATCACTCTGTATGGAGAATTATCTACACATCACTATGTATGGAGAATTATCTCAACATTATGTATGGAGAATTATCTACACATCACTATGTATGGAGAAGTATCTACACATTATGTATGGAGAATTATCTACACATCACTATGTATGGAGAATTATCTACACATCACTATGTATGGAGAATTATCTCAACATTATGTATGGAGAATTATCTACACATCACTATGTATGGAGAATTATCTCAACATTATGTATGGAGAATTATCTACACATCACTATGTATGGAGAATTATCTCAACATTATGTATGGAGAATTATCTACACATCACTATGTATGGCGAATTATCCACACATCACTATGTATGGTGAATTATCTACACATTATGTATGGAGAATTGTCTACACATCACTATGTATGGAGAATTATCTACACATTATGTATGGAGAATTATCTACACATCACTATGTATGGAGAATTATCCACACATCACTATGTATGGTGAATTATCTACACATCACTATGTATGGAGAATTATCTACACATTATTTATGGAGAATTATCTACACATCACTATGTATGGAGAATTATCTACACATCACTATGTATGGCGAATTATCCACACATCACTATGTATGGTTAATTATCTACACATTATGTATGGAGAATTATCTACACATCACTATGTATGTAGAATTATCTACACATGATGTATGGAGAATTATCTACACATCACTATGTATGGAGAATTATCTACACATCACTATGTATGGAGAATTATCCACACATCACTCTGTATGGAGAATTATCTACACATCACTATGTATGGAGAATTATCTCAACATTATGTATGGAGAATTATCTACACATCACTATGTATGGAGAATTATCCACACATCACTATGTATGGTGAATTATCTACACATCACTATGTATGGAGAATTATCTACACATTATTTATGGAGAATTATCTACACATCACTATGTATGGAGAATTATCTACACATCACTATGTATGGCGAATTATCCACACATCACTATGTATGGTTAATTATCTACACATTATGTATGGAGAATTATCTACACATCACTATGTATGTAGAATTATCTACACATGATGTATGGAGAATTATCTACACATCACTATGTATGGAGAATTATCTACACATCACTATGTATGGAGAATTATCCACACATCACTCTGTATGGAGAATTATCTACACATCACTATGTATGGAGAATTATCTCAACATTATGTATGGAGAATTATCTACACATCACTATGTATGGAGAATTATCTACACATCACTATGTATGGAGAATTATCTACACATGATTCATGGAGAATTATCTACACATTATTATGTATGGAGAATTATCTACACATCACTATGTATGGAGAATTATCCACACATGACTATGTATGGTGAATTATCTACACATCCCTATGTATGGATAATTATCTACACATTATTTATGGAGAATTATCTACACATCACTATGTTTGGAGAATTATCTACACATCACTATGTATGGCAAATTATCCACACATCACTATGTATGGTGAATTATCTACACATTATGTATGGAGAATTATCTACACATCACTATGTATGGAGAATTATCTACACATGATGTATGGAGAATAATCTACACATCACTATGTATGGAGAATTATCCACACATCACTCTGTATGGAGAATTATCTACACATCACTATGTATGGAGAATTATCTCAACATTATGTATGGAGAATTATCTACACATCACTATGTATGGAGAAGTATCTACACATTATGTATGGAGAATTATCTACACATCACTATGTATGGAGAATTATCTACACATCACTATGTATGGAGAATTATCTCAACATTATGTATGGAGAATTATCTACACATCACTATGTATGGAGAATTATCTCAACATTATGTATGGAGAATTATCTACACATCACTATGTATGGAGAATTATCTCAACATTATGTATGGAGAATTATCTACACATCACTATGTATGGCGAATTATCCACACATCACTATGTATGGTGAATTATCTACACATTATGTATGGAGAATTGTCTACACATCACTATGTATGGAGAATTATCTACACATTATGTATGGAGAATTATCTACACATCACTATGTATGGAGAATTATCCACACATCACTATGTATGGTGAATTATCTACACATCACTATGTATGGAGAATTATCTACACATTATTTATGGAGAATTATCTACACATCACTATGTATGGAGAATTATCTACACATCACTATGTATGGCGAATTATCCACACATCACTATGTATGGTTAATTATCTACACATTATGTATGGAGAATTATCTACACATCACTATGTATGTAGAATTATCTACACATGATGTATGGAGAATTATCTACACATCACTATGTATGGAGAATTATCTACACATCACTATGTATGGAGAATTATCCACACATCACTCTGTATGGAGAATTATCTACACATCACTATGTATGGAGAATTATCTCAACATTATGTATGGAGAATTATCTACACATCACTATGTATGGAGAATTATCCACACATCACTATGTATGGTGAATTATCTACACATCACTATGTATGGAGAATTATCTACACATTATTTATGGAGAATTATCTACACATCACTATGTATGGAGAATTATCTACACATCACTATGTATGGCGAATTATCCACACATCACTATGTATGGTTAATTATCTACACATTATGTATGGAGAATTATCTACACATCACTATGTATGTAGAATTATCTACACATGATGTATGGAGAATTATCTACACATCACTATGTATGGAGAATTATCTACACATCACTATGTATGGAGAATTATCCACACATCACTCTGTATGGAGAATTATCTACACATCACTATGTATGGAGAATTATCTCAACATTATGTATGGAGAATTATCTACACATCACTATGTATGGAGAATTATCTACACATCACTATGTATGGAGAATTATCTACACATGATTCATGGAGAATTATCTACACATTATTATGTATGGAGAATTATCTACACATCACTATGTATGGAGAATTATCTCAACATTATGTATGGAGAATTATTTACACATCACTATGTATGAGGAATTATCTACACATCACTCTGTATGGAGAATTATCTACACATCACTATGTATGGAGAATTATCTACACATTATGTATGGAGAATTATCTACACATCATTATGTATTGAGAATTATCCACACATCATATATGGAGAACTATCTACACATTATATACGTAGAACTATCTACACATTATATATGTAGAACTATCTACACATTATATATGGAGAATTATCTACATATTATGTATGGAGAATTATCTACACATTATGTATGGAGAATTATCTACACATCACTATGTATGGAGAATTATCCACACATCACTATGTATGGTGAATTATCTACACATCACTATGTATGGAGAATTATCTACACATTATTTATGGAGAATTATCTACACATCACGATGTATGGATAATTATCTACACATCACTATGTATGGCGAATTATCCACACATCACTATGTATGGTGAATTATCTACACATTATGTATGGAGAATTAACTACACATCACTATGTATGGAGAATTATCTACACATCACTATGTATGGTGAATTATCCACACATCACTATGTATGGAGAATTATCCACACATCACTCTGTATGGAGAATTATCTACACATCACTATGTATTGAGAATTATCTCAACATTATGTATGGAGAATTATCTACACATCACTATGTATGGCGAATTATCCACAAATCACTATGTATGGTGAATTATCTACACATTATGTATGGAGAATTATCTACACATCACTATGTATGGAGAATTATCTACACATCACTATGTATGGCGAATTATCCACACATCACTATGTATGGAGAATTATCCACACATCACTCTGTATGGAGAATTATCTACACATCACTATGTGGGAGAATTATCTCAACATTATGTATGGAGAATTATCTACACATCACTATGTATGGAGAATTATCTACACATTATGTATGGAGAATGATCTACACATCACTATGTATGGAGAATTATCTACACATCACTATGTATGGCGAATTATCCACACATCACTATGTATGGTGAATTATCTACACATTATGTATGGAGAATTATCTACACATCACTATGTATGGAGAATTATCTCAACATTATGTATGGAGAATTATCTAAACATCACTATGTATGGAGAATTATCTCAACATTATGTATGGAGAATTATCTACACATCACTATGTATGGGGAATAATCTACACATCACTCTGTATGGAGAATTATCTACACATCACTATGTATGGAGAATTATCTACACATTATGTATGGAGAATTATCTACACATCATTATGTATTGAGAATTATCCACACATCATATATGGAGAACTATCTACACATTATATATGTAGAACTATCTACACATTATATATGGAGAATTATCTACATGTTATGTATGGAGAATTATCTACACATTATGTATGGAGAATTATCTACACATCACTATGTATGGAGAATTATCCACACATCACTATGTATGGTGAATTATCTACACATCACTATGTATGGAGAATTATCTACACATTATTTATGGAGAATTATCTACACATCACTATGTATGGAGAATTATCTACACATCACTATGTATGGTGAATTATCTACACATTATGTATGGAGAATTATCTACACATCATTATGTATTGAGAATTATCCACACATCATATATGGAGAACTATCTACACATTATATACGTAGACCTATCTACACATTATATATGGAGAATTATCTACATATTATGTATGGAGAATTATCTACACATTATGTATGGAGAATTATCTACACATCACTATGTATGGAGAATTATCCACACATGACTATGTATGGTGAATTATCTACACATCACTATGTATGGAGAATTATCTACACATTATTTATGGAGAATTATCTACACATCACTATGTATGGAGAATTATCTACACATCACTATGTATGGCGAATTATCCACACATCACTATGTATGGTGAATTATCTACACATTATGTATGGAGAATTATCTACACATCACTATGTATGGAGAATTATCTACACATGATGTATGGAGAATTATCTACACATCACTATGTATGGAGAATTATCCACACATCACTCTGTATGGAGAATTATCTACACATCACTATGTATGGAGCATTATCTCAACATTATGTATGGAGAGTTATCTACACATCACTATGTATGGAGAATTATCTACACATTATGTATGGAGAATTATCTACACATCACTATGTATGGAGAATTATCTACACATCACTATGTATGGCGAGTTATCCACACATCACTATGTATGGTGAATTATCTACACATTATGTATGGAGAATTATCTACACATCACTATGTATGGAGAATTATCTACACATCACTATGTATGGAGAATTATCTCAACATTATGTATGGAGAATTGTCTACACATCACTATGTATGGAGAATTATCTACACATTATGTATGGAGAATTATCTACACATCACTATGTATGGAGAATTATCTACACATCACTATGTATGGAGAATTATCTACACATTATGTATGGAGAATTATCTACACATCATTATGTATTGAGAATTATCCACACATCATATATGGAGAACTATCTACACATTATATACGTAGAACTATCTACACATTATATATGTAGAACTATCTACACATTATATATGGAGAATTATCTACATATTATGTATGGAGAATTATCTACACATTATGTATGGAGAATTATCTACACATCACTATGTATGGAGAATTATCCACACATCACTATGTATGGTGAATTATCTACACATCACTATGTATGGAGAATTATCTACACATTATTTATGGAGAATTATCTACACATCACGATGTATGGATAATTATCTACACATCACTATGTATGGCGATTTATCCACACATCACTATGTATGGTGAATTATCTACACATTATGTATGGAGAATTAACTACACATCACTATGTATGGAGAATTATCTACACATCACTATGTATGGTGAATTATCCACACATCACTATGTATGGAGAATTATCCACACATCACTCTGTATGGAGAATTATCTACACATCACTATGTATGGAGAATTATCTCAACATTATGTATAGAGAATTATCTACACATCACTATGTATGGAGAATTATCTACACATTATGTATGGAGAATGATCTACACATCACTATGTATGGAGAATTATCTACACATCACTATGTATGGCGAATTATCCACACATCACTATGTATGGCGAATTATCTACACATTATGTATGGAGAATTATCTACACATCACTATGTATGGAGAATTATCTCAACATTATGTATGGAGAATTATCTACACATCACTATGTATGGAGAATTATCTCAACATTATGTATGGAGAATTATCTACACATCACTATGTATGGGGAATTATCTACACATCACTCTGTATGGAGAATTATCTACACATCACTATGTATGGAGAATTATCTACACATTATGTATGGAGAATTATCTACACATCATTATGTATTGAGAATTATCCACACATCATATATGGAGAACTATCTACACATTATATATGTAGAACTATCTACACATTATATATGGATAATTATCTAAATATTATGTATGGAGAATTATCTACACATTATGTATGGAGAATTATCTACACATCACTATGTATGGAGAATTATCCACACATCACTATGTATGGTGAATTATCTACACATCACTATGTATGGAGAATTATCTACACATTATTTATGGAGAATTATCTACACATCACTATGTATGGAGAATTATCTACACATCACTATGTATGGCGAATTATCCACACATCACTATGTATGGTGAATTATCTACACATTATGTATGGAGAATTATCTACACATCACTATGTATGGAGAATTATCTACACATCACTATGTATGGCGAATTATCCACACATCACTATGTATGGAGAATTATCTCAACATTATGTATGGAGAATTATCTACACATCACTATGTATGAGGAATTATCTACACATCACTCTGTATGGAGAATTATCTACACATCACTATGTATGGAGAATTATCTACACATTATGTATGGTGAATTATCTACACATTATGTATGGAGAATTATCTACACATCACTATGTATGGAGAATTATCCACACATGACTATGTATGGTGAATTATCTACACATCCCTATGTATGGATAATTATCTACACATTATTTATGGAGAATTATCTACACATCACTATGTTTGGAGAATTATCTACACATCACTATGTATGGCAAATTATCCACACATCACTATGTATGGTGAATTATCTACACATTATGTATGGAGAATTATCTACACATCACTATGTATGGAGAATTATCTACACATGATGTATGGAGAATAATCTACACATCACTATGTATGGAGAATTATCCACACATCACTCTGTATGGAGAATTATCTACACATCACTATGTATGGAGAATTATCTCAACATTATGTATGGAGAATTATCTACACATCACTATGTATGGAGAAGTATCTACACATTATGTATGGAGAATTATCTACACATCACTATGTATGGAGAATTATCTACACATCACTATGTATGGAGAATTATCTCAACATTATGTATGGAGAATTATCTACACATCACTATGTATGGAGAATTATCTCAACATTATGTATGGAGAATTATCTACACATCACTATGTATGGAGAATTATCTCAACATTATGTATGGAGAATTATCTACACATCACTATGTATGGCGAATTATCCACACATCACTATGTATGGTGAATTATCTACACATTATGTATGGAGAATTGTCTACACATCACTATGTATGGAGAATTATCTACACATTATGTATGGAGAATTATCTACACATCACTATGTATGGAGAATTATCCACACATCACTATGTATGGTGAATTATCTACACATCACTATGTATGGAGAATTATCTACACATTATTTATGGAGAATTATCTACACATCACTATGTATGGAGAATTATCTACACATCACTATGTATGGCGAATTATCCACACATCACTATGTATGGTTAATTATCTACACATTATGTATGGAGAATTATCTACACATCACTATGTATGTAGAATTATCTACACATGATGTATGGAGAATTATCTACACATCACTATGTATGGAGAATTATCTACACATCACTATGTATGGAGAATTATCCACACATCACTCTGTATGGAGAATTATCTACACATCACTATGTATGGAGAATTATCTCAACATTATGTATGGAGAATTATCTACACATCACTATGTATGGAGAATTATCTACACATCACTATGTATGGAGAATTATCTACACATGATTCATGGAGAATTATCTACACATTATTATGTATGGAGAATTATCTACACATCACTATGTATGGAGAATTATCTCAACATTATGTATGGAGAATTATTTACATCACTATGTATGAGGAATTATCTACACATCACTCTGTATGGAGAATTATCTACACATCACTATGTATGGAGAATTATCTACACATTATGTATGGAGAATTATCTACACATCATTATGTATTGAGAATTATCCACACATCATATATGGAGAACTATCTACACATTATATACGTAGAACTATCTACACATTATATATGTAGAACTATCTACACATTATATATGGAGAATTATCTACATATTATGTATGGAGAATTATCTACACATTATGTATGGAGAATTATCTACACATCACTATGTATGGAGAATTATCCACACATCACTATGTATGGTGAATTATCTACACATCACTATGTATGGAGAATTATCTACACATTATTTATGGAGAATTATCTACACATCACGATGTATGGATAATTATCTACACATCACTATGTATGGCGAATTATCCACACATCACTATGTATGGTGAATTATCTACACATTATGTATGGAGAATTAACTACACATCACTATGTATGGAGAATTATCTACACATCACTATGTATGGTGAATTATCCACACATCACTATGTATGGAGAATTATCCACACATCACTCTGTATGGAGAATTATCTACACATCACTATGTATTGAGAATTATCTCAACATTATGTATGGAGAATTATCTACACATCACTATGTATGGCGAATTATCCACAAATCACTATGTATGGTGAATTATCTACACATTATGTATGGAGAATTATCTACACATCACTATGTATGGAGAATTATCTACACATCACTATGTATGGCGAATTATCCACACATCACTATGTATGGAGAATTATCCACACATCACTCTGTATGGAGAATTATCTACACATCACTATGTGGGGAGAATTATCTCAACATTATGTATGGAGAATTATCTACACATCACTATGTATGGAGAATTATCTACACATTATGTATGGAGAATGATCTACACATCACTATGTATGGAGAATTATCTACACATCACTATGTATGGCGAATTATCCACACATCACTATGTATGGTGAATTATCTACACATTATGTATGGAGAATTATCTACACATCACTATGTATGGAGAATTATCTCAACATTATGTATGGAGAATTATCTAAACATCACTATGTATGGAGAATTATCTCAACATTATGTATGGAGAATTATCTACACATCACTATGTATGGGGAATAATCTACACATCACTCTGTATGGAGAATTATCTACACATCACTATGTATGGAGAATTATCTACACATTATGTATGGAGAATTATCTACACATCATTATGTATTGAGAATTATCCACACATCATATATGGAGAACTATCTACACATTATATATGTAGAACTATCTACACATTATATATGGAGAATTATCTACATGTTATGTATGGAGAATTATCTACACATTATGTATGGAGAATTATCTACACATCACTATGTATGGAGAATTATCCACACATCACTATGTATGGTGAATTATCTACACATCACTATGTATGGAGAATTATCTACACATTATTTATGGAGAATTATCTACACATCACTATGTATGGAGAATTATCTACACATCACTATGTATGGTGAATTATCTACACATTATGTATGGAGAATTATCTACACATCATTATGTATTGAGAATTATCCACACATCATATATGGAGAACTATCTACACATTATATACGTAGAACTATCTACACATTATATATGGAGAATTATCTACATATTATGTATGGAGAATTATCTACACATTATGTATGGAGAATTATCTACACATCACTATGTATGGAGAATTATCCACACATGACTATGTATGGTGAATTATCTACACATCACTATGTATGGAGAATTATCTACACATTATTTATGGAGAATTATCTACACATCACTATGTATGGAGAATTATCTACACATCACTATGTATGGCGAATTATCCACACATCACTATGTATGGTGAATTATCTACACATTATGTATGGAGAATTATCTACACATCACTATGTATGGAGAATTATCTACACATGATGTATGGAGAATTATCTACACATCACTATGTATGGAGAATTATCCACACATCACTCTGTATGGAGAATTATCTACACATCACTATGTATGGAGCATTATCTCAACATTATGTATGGAGAGTTATCTACACATCACTATGTATGGAGAATTATCTACACATTATGTATGGAGAATTATCTACACATCACTATGTATGGAGAATTATCTACACATCACTATGTATGGCGAGTTATCCACACATCACTATGTATGGTGAATTATCTACACATTATGTATGGAGAATTATCTACACATCACTATGTATGGAGAATTATCTACACATCACTATGTATGGAGAATTATCTCAACATTATGTATGGAGAATTGTCTACACATCACTATGTATGGAGAATTATCTCAACATTATGTATGGAGAATTATCTACACATCACTATGTATGGAGAATTATCTACACATCACTATGTATGGAGAATTATCTACACATGATTCATGGAGAATTATCTACACATTATTATGTATGGAGAATTATCTACACATCACTATGTATGGAGAATTATCTCAACATTATGTATGGAGAATTATTTACACATCACTATGTATGAGGAATTATCTACACATCACTCTGTATGGAGAATTATCTACACATCACTATGTATGGAGAATTATCTACACATTATGTATGGAGAATTATCTACACATCATTATGTATTGAGAATTATCCACACATCATATATGGAGAACTATCTACACATTATATACGTAGAACTATCTACACATTATATATGTAGAACTATCTACACATTATATATGGAGAATTATCTACATATTATGTATGGAGAATTATCTACACATTATGTATGGAGAATTATCTACACATCACTATGTATGGAGAATTATCCACACATCACTATGTATGGTGAATTATCTACACATCACTATGTATGGAGAATTATCTACACATTATTTATGGAGAATTATCTACACATCACGATGTATGGATAATTATCTACACATCACTATGTATGGCGAATTATCCACACATCACTATGTATGGTGAATTATCTACACATTATGTATGGAGAATTAACTACACATCACTATGTATGGAGAATTATCTACACATCACTATGTATGGTGAATTATCCACACATCACTATGTATGGAGAATTATCCACACATCACTCTGTATGGAGAATTATCTACACATCACTATGTATTGAGAATTATCTCAACATTATGTATGGAGAATTATCTACACATCACTATGTATGGCGAATTATCCACAAATCACTATGTATGGTGAATTATCTACACATTATGTATGGAGAATTATCTACACATCACTATGTATGGAGAATTATCTACACATCACTATGTATGGCGAATTATCCACACATCACTATGTATGGAGAATTATCCACACATCACTCTGTATGGAGAATTATCTACACATCACTATGTGGGAGAATTATCTCAACATTATGTATGGAGAATTATCTACACATCACTATGTATGGAGAATTATCTACACATTATGTATGGAGAATGATCTACACATCACTATGTATGGAGAATTATCTACACATCACTATGTATGGCGAATTATCCACACATCACTATGTATGGTGAATTATCTACACATTATGTATGGAGAATTATCTACACATCACTATGTATGGAGAATTATCTCAACATTATGTATGGAGAATTATCTAAACATCACTATGTATGGAGAATTATCTCAACATTATGTATGGAGAATTATCTACACATCACTATGTATGGGGAATAATCTACACATCACTCTGTATGGAGAATTATCTACACATCACTATGTATGGAGAATTATCTACACATTATGTATGGAGAATTATCTACACATCATTATGTATTGAGAATTATCCACACATCATATATGGAGAACTATCTACACATTATATATGTAGAACTATCTACACATTATACATGGAGAATTATCTACATGTTATGTATGGAGAATTATCTACACATTATGTATGGAGAATTATCTACACATCACTATGTATGGAGAATTATCCACACATCACTATGTATGGTGAATTATCTACACATCACTATGTATGGAGAATTATCTACACATTATTTATGGAGAATTATCTACACATCACTATGTATGGAGAATTATCTACACATCACTATGTATGGTGAATTATCTACACATTATGTATGGAGAATTATCTACACATCATTATGTATTGAGAATTATCCACACATCATATATGGAGAACTATCTACACATTATATACGTAGAACTATCTACACATTATATATGGAGAATTATCTACATATTATGTATGGAGAATTATCTACACATTATGTATGGAGAATTATCTACACATCACTATGTATGGAGAATTATCCACACATGACTATGTATGGTGAATTATCTACACATCACTATGTATGGAGAATTATCTACACATTATTTATGGAGAATTATCTACACATCACTATGTATGGAGAATTATCTACACATCACTATGTATGGCGAATTATCCACACATCACTATGTATGGTGAATTATCTACACATTATGTATGGAGAATTATCTACACATCACTATGTATGGAGAATTATCTACACATGATGTATGGAGAATTATCTACACATCACTATGTATGGAGAATTATCCACACATCACTCTGTATGGAGAATTATCTACACATCACTATGTATGGAGCATTATCTCAACATTATGTATGGAGAGTTATCTACACATCACTATGTATGGAGAATTATCTACACATTATGTATGGAGAATTATCTACACATCACTATGTATGGAGAATTATCTACACATCACTATGTATGGCGAGTTATCCACACATCACTATGTATGGTGAATTATCTACACATTATGTATGGAGAATTATCTACACATCACTATGTATGGAGAATTATCTACACATCACTATGTATGGAGAATTATCTCAACATTATGTATGGAGAATTGTCTACACATCACTATGTATGGAGAATTATCTACACATTATGTATGGAGAATTATCTACACATCACTATGTATGGAGAATTATCCACACATCACTATGTATGGTGAATTATCTACACATCACTATGTATGGAGAATTATCTACACATTATTTATGGAGAATTATCTACACATCACTATGTATGGAGAATTATCTACACATCACTATGTATGGCGAATTATCCACACATCACTATGTATGGTGAATTATCTACACATTATGTATGGAGAATTATCTACACATCACTATGTATGTAGAATTATCTACACATGATGTATGGAGAATTATCTACACATCACTATGTATGGAGAATTATCTACACATCACTATGTATGGAGAATTATCCACACATCACTCTGTATGGAGAATTATCTACACATCACTATGTATGGAGAATTATCTACACATGATTCATGGAGAATTATCTACACATTATTATGTATGGAGAAGTATCTACACATCACTATGTATGGAGAATTATCTCAACATTATATATGGAGAATTATCTACACATCACTATGTATGGAGAATTATCTACACATCACTATGTATGGAGAATTATCTACACATGATTCATGGAGAATTATCTACACATTATTATGTATGGAGAAGTATCTACACATCACTATGTATGGAGAATTATCTGAACATTATGTATGGAGAATTATTTACACATCACTATGTATGAGGAATTATCTACACATCACTCTGTATGGAGAATTATCTACACATCACTATGTATGGAGAATTATCTACACATTATGTATGGAGAATTATCTACACATCATTATGTATTGAGAATTGTCCACACATCATATATGGAGAACTATCTACACATTATATACGTAGAACTATCTACACATTATATATATGTAGAACTATCTACACATTACATATGGAGAATTATCTACATATTATGTATGGAGAATTATCTACACATTATGTATGGAGAATTATCTACACATCACTATGTATGGAGAATTATCCACACATCACTATGTATGGTGAATTATCTACACATCACTATGTATGGAGAATTATCTACACATTATTTATGGAGAATTATCTACACATCACGATGTATGGATAATTATCTACACATCACTATGTATGGTGAATTATCCACACATCACTATGTATGGTGAATTATCTACACATTATGTATGGAGAATTAACTACACATCACTATGTATGGAGAATTATCTACACATCACTATGTATGGTGAATTATCCACACATCACTATGTATGGAGAATTATCCACACATCACTCTGTATGGAGAATTATCTCAACATTATGTATGGAGAATTATCTACACATCACTATGTATGGAGAATTATCTACACATTATGTATGGAGAATGATCTACACATCACTATGTATGGAGAATTATCTACACATCACTATGTATGGCGAATTATCCACACATCACTATGTATGGTGAATTATCTACACATTATGTATGGAGAATTATCTACACATCACTATGTATGGAGAATTATCTCAACATTATGTATGGAGAATTATCTACACATCACTATGTATGGAGAATTATCTCAACATTATGTATGGAGAATTATCTACACATCACTATGTATGGGGAATAATCTACACATCACTCTGTATGGAGAATTATCTACACATCACTATGTATGGAGAATTATCTACACATTATGTATGGAGAATTATCTACACATCATTATGTATTGAGAATTATCCACACATCATATATGGAGAACTATCTACACATTATATATGTAGAACTATCTACACATTATATATGGAGAATTATCTACATGTTATGTATGGAGAATTATCTACACATTATGTATGGAGAATTATCTACACATCACTATGTACGGAGAATTATCCACACATCACTATGTATGGTGAATTATCTACACATCACTATGTATGGAGAATTATCTACACATTATTTATGGAGAATTATCTACACATCACTATGTATGGAGAATTATCTACACATCACTATGTATGGTGAATTATCTACACATTATGTATGGAGAATTATCTACACATCATTATGTATTGAGAATTATCCACACATCATATATGGAGAACTATCTACACATTATATACGTAGAACTATCTACACATTATATATGGAGAATTATCTACATATTATGTATGGAGAATTATCTACACATTATGTATGGAGAATTATCTACACATCACTATGTATGGAGAATTATCCACACATGACTATGTATGGTGAATTATCTACACATCACTATGTATGGAGAATTATCTACACATTATTTATGGAGAGTTATCTACACATCACTATGTATGGAGAATTATCTACACATCACTATGTATGGCGAATTATCCACACATCACTATGTATGGTGAATTATCTACAAATTATGTATGGAGAATTATCTACACATCACTATGTATGGAGAATTATCTACACATGATGTATGGAGAATTATCTACACATCACTATGTATGGAGAATTATCCACACATCACTCTGTATGGAGAATTATCTACACATCACTATGTATGGAGAATTATCTCAACATTATGTATGGAGAGTTATCTACACATCACTATGTATGGAGAATTATCTACACATTATGTATGGAGAATTATCTACACATCACTATGTATGGAGAATTATCTACACATCACTATGTATGGCGAGTTATCCACACATCACTATGTATGGTGAATTATCTACACATTATGTATGGAGAATTATCTACACATCACTATGTATGGAGAATTATCTACACATCACTATGTATGGAGAATTATCTCAACATTATGTATGGAGAATTGTCTACACATCACTATGTATGGAGAATTATCTACACATTATGTATGGAGAATTATCTACACATCACTATGTATGGATAATTATCCACACATCACTATGTATGGTGAATTATCTACACATCACTATGTATGGAGAATTATCTACACATTATTTATGGAGAATTATCTACACATCACTATGTATGGAGAATTATCTACACATCACTATGTATGGCGAATTATCCACACATCACTATGTATGGTGAATTATCTACACATTATGTATGGAGAATTATCTACACATCACTATGTATGTAGAATTATCTACACATGATGTATGGAGAATTATCTACACATCACTATGTATGGAGAATTATCTACACATCACTATGTATGGAGAATTATCCACACATCACTCTGTATGGAGAATTATCTACACATCACTATGTATGGAGAATTATCTCAACATTATGTATGGAGAATTATCTACACATCACTATGTATGGAGAATTATCTACACATCACTATGTATGGAGAATTATCTACACATGATTCATGGAGAATTATCTACACATTATTATGTATGGAGAATTATCTACACATCACTATGTATGGAGAATTATCTGAACATTATGTATGGAGAATTATTTACACATCACTATGTATGAGGAATTATCTACACATCACTCTGTATGGAGAATTATCTACACATCACTATGTATGGAGAATTATCTACACATTATGTATGGAGAATTATCTACACATCATTATGTATTGAGAATTATCCACACATCATATATGGAGAACTATCTACACATTATATACGTAGAACTATCTACACATTATATATGTAGAACTATCTACACATTACATATGGAGAATTATCTACATATTATGTATGGAGAATTATCTACACATTATGTATGGAGAATTATCTACACATCACTATGTATGGAGAATTATCCACACATCACTATGTATGGTGAATTATCTACACATCACTATGTATGGAGAATTATCTACACATTATTTATGGAGAATTATCTACACATCACGATGTATGGATAATTATCTACACATCACTATGTATGGCGAATTATCCACACATCACTATGTATGGTGAATTATCTACACATTATGTATGGAGAATTAACTACACATCACTATGTATGGAGAATTATCTACACATCACTATGTATGGTGAATTATCCACACATCACTATGTATGGAGAATTATCCACACATCACTCTGTATGGAGAATTATCTACACATCACTATGTATTGAGAATTATCTCAACATTATGTATGGAGAATTATCTACACATCACTATGTATGGCGAATTATCCACAAATCACTATGTATGGTGAATTATCTACACATTATGTATGGAGAATTATCTACACATCACTATGTATGGAGAATTATCTACACATCACTATGTATGGCGAATTATCCACACATCACTATGTATGGAGAATTATCCACACATCACTCTGTATGGAGAATTATCTACACATCACTATGTGGGGAGAATTATCTCAACATTATGTATGGAGAATTATCTACACATCACTATGTATGGAGAATTATCTACACATTATGTATGGAGAATGATCTACACATCACTATGTATGGAGAATTATCTACACATCACTATGTATGGCGAATTATCCACACATCACTATGTATGGTGAATTATCTACACATTATGTATGGAGAATTATCTACACATCACTATGTATGGAGAATTATCTCAACATTATGTATGGAGAATTATCTACACATCACTATGTATGGAGAATTATCTCAACATTATGTATGGAGAATTATCTACACATCACTATGTATGGGGAATAATCTACACATCACTCTGTATGGAGAATTATCTACACATCACTATGTATGGAGAATTATCTACACATTATGTATGGAGAATTATCTACACATCATTATGTATTGAGAATTATCCACACATCATATATGGAGAACTATCTACACATTATATATGTAGAACTATCTACACATTATATATGGAGAATTATCTACATGTTATGTATGGAGAATTATCTACACATTATGTATGGAGAATTATCTACACATCACTATGTATGGAGAATTATCCACACATCACTATGTATGGTGAATTATCTACACATCACTATGTATGGAGAATTATCTACACATTATTTATGGAGAATTATCTACACATCACTATGTATGGAGAATTATCTACACATCACTATGTATGGTGAATTATCTACACATTATGTATGGAGAATTATCCACACATCACTATGTATGGTGAATTATCTACACATTATGTATGGAGAATTATCTACACATCACTATGTATGGAGAATTATCTACACATCACTATGTATGGCGAATTATCCACACATCACTATGTATGGAGAATTATCCACACATCACTCTGTATGGAGAATTATCTACACATCACTATGTGGGAGAATTATCTCAACATTATGTATGGAGAATTATCTACACATCACTATGTATGGAGAATTATCTCAACATTATGTATGGAGAATTATCTACACATCACTATGTATGAGGAATTATCTACACATCACTCTGTATGGAGAATTATCTACACATCACTATGTATGGAGAATTATCTACACATTATGTATGGTGAATTATCTACACATTATGTATGGAGAATTATCTACACATCACTATGTATGGAGAATTATCCACACATGACTATGTATGGTGAATTATCTACACATCCCTATGTATGGATAATTATCTACACGTTATTTATGGAGAATTATCTACACATCACTATGTATGGCGAATTATCCACACATCACTATGTATGGTGAATTATCTACACATTATGTATGGAGAATTATCTACACATCACTATGTATGGCGAATTATCCACACATCACTATGTATGGTGAATTATCTACACATTATGTATGGAGAATTATCTACACATCACTATGTATGGAGAATTATCTACACATGATGTATGGAGAATAATCTACACATCACTATGTATGGAGAATTATCCACACATCACTCTGTATGGAGAATTATCTACACATCACTATGTATGGAGAATTATCTCAACATTATGTATGGAGAATTATCTACACATCACTATGTATGGAGAAGTATCTACACATTATGTATGGAGAATTATCTACACATCACTATGTATGGAGAATTATCTACACATCACTATGTATGGCGAGTTATCCACACATCACTATGTATGGTGAATTATCTACACATTATCTATGGAGTATTATCTACACATCACTATGTATGGAGAATTATCTACACATCACTATGTATGGAGAATTATCTCAACATTATGTATGGAGAATTATCTACACATCACTATGTATGGAGAATTATCTCAACATTATGTATGGAGAATTATCTACACATCACTATGTATGGAGAATTATCTCAACATTATGTATGGAGAATTATCTACACATCACTATGTATGGCGAATTATCCACACATCACTATGTATGGTGAATTATCTACACATTATGTATGGAGAATTATCTACACATCACTATGTATGGAGAATTATCTACACATCACTATGTATGGCGAATTATCCACACATCACTATGTATGGAGAATTATCCACACGTCACTCTGTATGGAGAATTATCTACACATCACTATGTATGGAGAATTATCTCAACATTATGTATGGAGAATTATCTACACATCACTATGTATGGAGAATTATCTCAACATTATGTATGGAGAATTATCTACACATCACTATGTATGAGGAATTATCTACACATCACTCTGTATGGAGAATTATCTACACATCACTATGTATGGAGAATTATCTACACATTATGTATGGTGAATTATCTACACATTATGTATGGAGAATTATCTACACATCACTATGTATGGAGAATTATCTACACATCCCTATGTATGGATAATTATCTACACATTATTTATGGAGAATTATCTACACATCACTATGTTTGGAGAATTATCTACACATCACTATGTATGGCGAATTATCCACACATCACTATGTATGGTGAATTATCTACACATGATGTATGGAGAATAATCTACACATCACTATGTATGGAGAATTATCCACACATCACTCTGTATGGAGAATTATCTACACATCACTATGTATGGAGAATTATCTCAACATTATGTATGGAGAATTATCTACACATCACTATGTATGGAGAAGTATCTACACATTATGTATGGAGAATTATCTACACATCACTATGTATGGCGAATTATCCACACATCACTATGTATGGTGAATTATCTACACATTATGTATGGAGAATTATCTACACATCACTATGTATGGAGAATTATCTACACATGATGTATGGAGAATTATCTACACATCACTATGTATGGAGAATTATCTACACATCACTATGTATGGAGAATTATCCACACATCACTCTGTATGGAGAATTATCTACACATCACTATGTATGGAGAATTATCTCAACATTATGTATGGAGAATTATCTACACATCACTATGTATGGAGAATTATCTACACATCACTATGCATGGAGAATTATCTACACATGATTCATGGAGAATTATCTACACATTATTATGTATGGAGAATTATCTACACATCACTATGTATGGAGAATTATCTCAACATTATGTATGGAGAATTATTTACACATCACTATGTATGAGGAATTATCTACACATCACTATGTATGGAGAATTATCTACACATTATGTATGGAGAATTATCTACACATCATTATGTATTGAGAATTATCCACACATCATATATGGAGAACTATCTACACATTATATACGTAGAACTATCTACACATTATATATGTAGAACTATCTACACATTACATATGGAGAATTATCTACATATAATGTATGGAGAATTATCTACACATTATGTATGGAGAATTATCTACACATCACTATGTATGGAGAATTATCCACACATCACTATGTATGGTGAATTATCTACACATCACTATGTATGGAGAATTATCTACACATTATTTATGGAGAATTATCTACACATCACGATGTATGGATAATTATCTACACATCACTATGTATGGCGAATTATCCACACATCACTATGTATGGTGAATTATCTACACATTATGTATGGAGAATTAACTACACATCACTATGTATGGAGAATTATCTACACATCACTATGTATGGTGAATTATCCACACATCACTATGTATGGAGAATTATCCACACATCACTCTGTATGGAGAATTATCTACACATCACTATGTATTGAGAATTATCTCAACATTATGTATGGAGAATTATCTACACATCACTATGTATGGCGAATTATCCACAAATCACTATGTATGGTGAATTATCTACACATTATGTATGGAGAATTATCTACACATCACTATGTATGGAGAATTATCTACACATCACTATGTATGGCGAATTATCCACACATCACTATGTATGGAGAATTATCCACACATCACTCTGTATGGAGAATTATCTACACATCACTATGTGGGGAGAATTATCTCAACATTATGTATGGAGAATTATCTACACATCACTATGTATGGAGAATTATCTACACATTATGTATGGAGAATGATCTACACATCACTATGTATGGAGAATTATCTACACATCACTATGTATGGCGAATTATCCACACATCACTATGTATGGTGAATTATCTACACATTATGTATGGAGAATTATCTACACATCACTATGTATGGAGAATTATCTCAACATTATGTATGGAGAATTATCTACACATCACTATGTATGGAGAATTATCTCAACATTATGTATGGAGAATTATCTACACATCACTATGTATGGGGAATAATCTACACATCACTCTGTATGGAGAATTATCTACACATCACTATGTATGGAGAATTATCTACACATTATGTATTGAGAATTATCCACACATCATATATGGAGAACTATCTACACATTATATATGTAGAACTATCTACACATTATATATGGAGAATTATCTACATGTTATGTATGGAGAATTATCTACACATTATGTATGGAGAATTATCTACACATCACTATGTATGGAGAATTATCCACACATCACTATGTATGGTGAATTATCTACACATCACTATGTATGGAGAATTATCTACACATTATTTATGGAGAATTATCTACACATCACTATGTATGGAGAATTATCTACACATCACTATGTATGGTGAATTATCTACACATTATGTATGGAGAATTATCCACACATCACTATGTATGGTGAATTATCTACACATTATGTATGGAGAATTATCTACACATCACTATGTATGGAGAATTATCTACACATCACTATGTATGGCGAATTATCCACACATCACTATGTATGGAGAATTATCCACACATCACTCTGTATGGAGAATTATCTACACATCACTATGTGGGAGAATTATCTCAACATTATGTATGGAGAATTATCTACACATCACTATGTATGGAGAATTATCTCAACATTATGTATGGAGAATTATCTACACATCACTATGTATGAGGAATTATCTACACATCACTCTGTATGGAGAATTATCTACACATCACTATGTATGGAGAATTATCTACACATTATGTATGGAGAATTATCTACACATCACTATGTATGGCGAATTATCCACACATCACTATGTATGGTGAATTATCTACACATTATGTATGGAGAATTATCTACACATCACTATGTATGGAGAATTATCTACACATGATGTATGGAGAATAATCTACACATCACTATGTATGGAGAATTATCCACACATCACTCTGTATGGAGAATTATCTACACATCACTATGTATGGAGAATTATCTCAACATTATGTATGGAGAATTATCTACACATCACTATGTATGGAGAAGTATCTACACATTATGTATGGAGAATTATCTACACATCACTATGTATGGAGAATTATCTACACATCACTATGTATGGCGAGTTATCCACACATCACTATGTATGGTGAATTATCTACACATTATCTATGGAGTATTATCTACACATCACTATGTATGGAGAATTATCCACACATCACTCTGTATGGAGAATTATCTACACATCACTATGTATGGAGAATTATCTCAACATTATGTATGGAGAATTATCTACACATCACTATGTATGGAGAATTATCTACACATCACTATGCATGGAGAATTATCTACACATGATTCATGGAGAATTATCTACACATTATTATGTATGGAGAATTATCTACACATCACTATGTATGGAGAATTATCTCAACATTATGTATGGAGAATTATTTACACATCACTATGTATGAGGAATTATCTACACATCACTATGTATGGAGAATTATCTACACATTATGTATGGAGAATTATCTACACATCATTATGTATTGAGAATTATCCACACATCATATATGGAGAACTATCTACACATTATATACGTAGAACTATCTACACATTATATATGTAGAACTATCTACACATTACATATGGAGAATTATCTACATATAATGTATGGAGAATTATCTACACATTATGTATGGAGAATTATCTACACATCACTATGTATGGAGAATTATCCACACATCACTATGTATGGTGAATTATCTACACATCACTATGTATGGAGAATTATCTACACATTATTTATGGAGAATTATCTACACATCACGATGTATGGATAATTATCTACACATCACTATGTATGGCGAATTATCCACACATCACTATGTATGGTGAATTATCTACACATTATGTATGGAGAATTAACTACACATCACTATGTATGGAGAATTATCTACACATCACTATGTATGGTGAATTATCCACACATCACTATGTATGGAGAATTATCCACACATCACTCTGTATGGAGAATTATCTACACATCACTATGTATTGAGAATTATCTCAACATTATGTATGGAGAATTATCTACACATCACTATGTATGGCGAATTATCCACAAATCACTATGTATGGTGAATTATCTACACATTATGTATGGAGAATTATCTACACATCACTATGTATGGAGAATTATCTACACATCACTATGTATGGCGAATTATCCACACATCACTATGTATGGAGAATTATCCACACATCACTCTGTATGGAGAATTATCTACACATCACTATGTGGGGAGAATTATCTCAACATTATGTATGGAGAATTATCTACACATCACTATGTATGGAGAATTATCTACACATTATGTATGGAGAATGATCTACACATCACTATGTATGGAGAATTATCTACACATCACTATGTATGGCGAATTATCCACACATCACTATGTATGGTGAATTATCTACACATTATGTATGGAGAATTATCTACACATCACTATGTATGGAGAATTATCTCAACATTATGTATGGAGAATTATCTACACATCACTATGTATGGAGAATTATCTCAACATTATGTATGGAGAATTATCTACACATCACTATGTATGGGGAATAATCTACACATCACTCTGTATGGAGAATTATCTACACATCACTATGTATGGAGAATTATCTACACATTATGTATTGAGAATTATCCACACATCATATATGGAGAACTATCTACACATTATATATGTAGAACTATCTACACATTATATATGGAGAATTATCTACATGTTATGTATGGAGAATTATCTACACATTATGTATGGAGAATTATCTACACATCACTATGTATGGAGAATTATCCACACATCACTATGTATGGTGAATTATCTACACATCACTATGTATGGAGAATTATCTACACATTATTTATGGAGAATTATCTACACATCACTATGTATGGAGAATTATCTACACATCACTATGTATGGTGAATTATCTACACATTATGTATGGAGAATTATCCACACATCACTATGTATGGTGAATTATCTACACATTATGTATGGAGAATTATCTACACATCACTATGTATGGAGAATTATCTACACATCACTATGTATGGCGAATTATCCACACATCACTATGTATGGAGAATTATCCACACATCACTCTGTATGGAGAATTATCTACACATCACTATGTGGGGAGAATTATCTCAACATTATGTATGGAGAATTATCTACACATCACTATGTATGGAGAATTATCTCAACATTATGTATGGAGAATTATCTACACATCACTATGTATGAGGAATTATCTACACATCACTCTGTATGGAGAATTATCTACACATCACTATGTATGGAGAATTATCTACACATTATGTATGGAGAATTATCTACACATCACTATGTATGGCGAATTATCCACACATCACTATGTATGGTGAATTATCTACACATTATGTATGGAGAATTATCTACACATCACTATGTATGGAGAATTATCTACACATGATGTATGGAGAATAATCTACACATCACTATGTATGGAGAATTATCCACACATCACTCTGTATGGAGAATTATCTACACATCACTATGTATGGAGAATTATCTCAACATTATGTATGGAGAATTATCTACACATCACTATGTATGGAGAAGTATCTACACATTATGTATGGAGAATTATCTACACATCACTATGTATGGAGAATTATCTACACATCACTATGTATGGCGAGTTATCCACACATCACTATGTATGGTGAATTATCTACACATTATCTATGGAGTATTATCTACACATCACTATGTATGGAGAATTATCTACACATCACTATGTATGGAGAATTATCTCAACATTATGTATGGAGAATTATCTACACATCACTATGTATGGAGAATTATCTCAACATTATGTATGGAGAATTATCTACACATCACTATGTATGGAGAATTATCTCAACATTATGTATGGAGAATTATCTACACATCACTATGTATGGCGAATTATACACACATCACTATGTATGGTGAATTATCTACACATTATGTATGGAGAATTATCTACACATCACTATGTATGGAGAATTATCTACACATCACTATGTATGGCGAATTATCCACACATCACTATGTATGGAGAATTATCCACACGTCACTCTGTATGGAGAATTATCTACACATCACTATGTATGGAGAATTATCTCAACATTATGTATGGAGAATTATCTACACATCACTATGTATGGAGAAGTATCTACACATTATTTATGGAGAATTATCTACACATCACTATGTATGGAGAATTATCTACACATCACTATGTATGGCGAGTTATCCACACATCACTATGTATGGTGAATTATCTACACATTATCTATGGAGTATTATCTACACATCACTATGTATGGAGAATTATCTACACATCACTATGTATGGAGAATTATCTCAACATTATGTATGGAGAATTATCTACACATCACTATGTATGGAGAATTATCTCAACATTATGTATGGAGAATTATCTACACATCACTATGTATGGAGAATTATCTCAACATTATGTATGGAGAATTATCTACACATCACTATGTATGGCGAATTATCCACACATCACTATGTATGGTGAATTATCTACACATTATGTATGGAGAATTATCTACACATCACTATGTATGGAGAATTATCTACACATCACTATGTATGGCGAATTATCCACACATCACTATGTATGGAGAATTATCCACACGTCACTCTGTATGGAGAATTATCTACACATCACTATGTATGGAGAATTATCTCAACATTATGTATGGAGAATTATCTACACATCACTATGTATGGAGAATTATCTCAACATTATGTATGGAGAATTATCTACACATCACTATGTATGAGGAATTATCTACACATCACTCTGTATGGAGAATTATCTACACATCACTATGTATGGAGAATTATCTACACATTATGTATGGTGAATTATCTACACATTATGTATGGAGAATTATCTACACATCACTATGTATGGAGAATTATCTACACATCCCTATGTATGGATAATTATCTACACATTATTTATGGAGAATTATCTACACATCACTATGTATGGCGAATTATCCACACATCACTATGTATGGTGAATTATCTACACATGATGTATGGAGAATAATCTACACATCACTATGTATGGAGAATTATCCACACATCACTCTGTATGGAGAATTATCTACACATCACTATGTATGGAGAATTATCTCAACATTATGTATGGAGAATTATCTACACATCACTATGTATGGAGAAGTATCTACACATTATGTATGGAGAATTATCTACACATCACTATGTATGGCGAATTATCCACACATCACTATGTATGGTGAATTATCTACACATTATGTATGGAGAATTATCTACACATCACTATGTATGGAGAATTATCTACACATGATGTATGGAGAATTATCTACACATCACTATGTATGGAGAATTATCTACACATCACTATGTATGGAGAATTATCCACACATCACTCTGTATGGAGAATTATCTACACATCACTATGTATGGAGAATTATCTCAACATTATGTATGGAGAATTATCTACACATCACTATGTATGGAGAATTATCTACACATCACTATGCATGGAGAATTATCTACACATGATTCATGGAGAATTATCTACACATTATTATGTATGGAGAATTATCTACACATCACTATGTATGGAGAATTATCTCAACATTATGTATGGAGAATTATTTACACATCACTATGTATGAGGAATTATCTACACATCACTCTGTATGGAGAATTATCTACACATCACTATGTATGGAGAATTATCTACACATTATGTATGGAGAATTATCTACACATCATTATGTATTGAGAATTATCCACACATCATATATGGAGAACTATCTACACATTATATACGTAGAACTATCTACACATTATATATGTAGAACTATCTACACATTATATATGGAGAATTATCTACATATTATGTATGGAGAATTATCTACACATTATGTATGGAGAATTATCTACACATCACTATGTATGGAGAATTATCCACACATCACTATGTATGGTGAATTATCTACACATCACTATGTATGGAGAATTATCTACACATTACTTATGGAGAATTATCTACACATCACGATGTATGGATAATTATCTACACATCACTATGTATGGCGAATTATCCACACATCACTATGTATGGTGAATTATCTACACATTATGTATGGAGAATTAACTACACATCACTATGTATGGAGAATTATCTACACATCACTATGTATGGTGAATTATCCACATCACTATGTATGGAGAATTATCCACACATCACTCTGTATGGAGAATTATCTACACATCACTATGTATTGAGAATTATCTCAACATTATGTATGGCGAATTATCCACACATCACTATGTATGGTGAATTATCTACACATTATGTATGGAGAATTATCTACACATCACTATGTATGGAGAATTATCTACACATGATGTATGGAGAATTATCTACACATCACTATGTATGGAGAATTATCCACACATCACTCTGTATGGAGAATTATCTACACATCACTATGTATGGAGAATTATCTCAACATTATGTATGGAGAATTATCTACACATCACTATGTATGGAGAATTATCTACACATTATGTATGGAGAATGATCTACACATCACTATGTATGGAGAATTATCTACACATCACTATGTATGGAGAATTATCTACACATGATGTATGGAGAATTATCTACACATCACTATGTATGGAGAATTATCCACACATCACTCTGTATGGAGAATTATCTACACATCACTATGTATGGAGAATTATCCACACATCACTATGTATGGTGAATTATCTACACATTATGTATGGAGAATTATCTACACATCACTATGTATGGAGAATTATCTCAACATTATGTATGGAGAATTATCTACACATCACTATGTATGGAGAATTATCTCAACATTATGTATGGAGAATTATCTACACATCACTATGTATGGGGAATAATCTACACATCACTCTGTATGGAGAATTATCTACACATCACTATGTATGGAGAATTATCTACACATTATGTATGGAGAATTATCTACACATCATTATGTATTGAGAATTATCCACACATCATATATGGAGAACTATCTACACATTATATATGTAGAACTATCTACACATTATATATGGAGAATTATCTACATGTTATGTATGGAGAATTATCCACACATCACCATGTATGGTGAATTATCTACACATCACTATGTATGGAGAATTATCTACACATTATTTATGGAGAATTATCTACACATCACTATGTATGGAGAATTATCTACACATCACTATGTATGGTGAATTATCTACACATTATGTATGGAGAATTATCCACACATCACTATGTATGGCGAATTATCCACACATCACTATGTATGGAGAATTATCCACACATCACTCTGTATGGAGAATTATCTACACATCACTATGTGGGGAGAATTATCTCAACATTATGTATGGAGAATTATCTACACATCACTATGTATGGAGAATTATCTCAACATTATGTATGGAGAATTATCTACACATCACTATGTATGAGGAATTATCTACACATCACTCTGTATGGAGAATTATCTACACATCACTATGTATGGAGAATTATCTACACATTATGTATGGTGAATTATCTACACATTATGTATGGAGAATTATCTACACATCACTATGTATGGAGAATTATCCACACATGACTATGTATGGTGAATTATCTACACATCCCTATGTATGGATAATTATCTACACATTATTTATGGAGAATTATCTACACATCACTATGTATGGCGAATTATCCATACATCACTATGTATGGTGAATTATCTACACATTATGTATGGAGAATTATCTACACATCACTATGTATGGAGAATTATCTCAACATTATGTATGGAGAATTATTTACACATCACTATGTATGAGGAATTATCTACACATCACTCTGTATGGAGAATTATCTACACATCACTATGTATGGAGAATTATCTACACATTATGTATGGAGAATTATCTACACATCATTGTGTATTGAGAATTATCCACACATCATATATGGAGAACTATCTACACATTATATACGTAGAACTATCTACACATTATATATGTAGAACTATCTACACATTATATATGGAGAATTATCTACATATTATGTATGGAGAATTATCTACACATTATATATGTAGAACTATCTACACATTATATATGGAGAATTATCTACATGTTATGTATGGAGAATTATCCACACATCACCATGTATGGTGAATTATCTACACATCACTATGTATGGAGAATTATCTACACATTATTTATGGAGAATTATCTACACATCACTATGTATGGAGAATTATCTACACATCACTATGTATGGTGAATTATCTACACATTATGTATGGAGAATTATCCACACATCACTATGTATGGCGAATTATCCACACATCACTATGTATGGAGAATTATCCACACATCACTCTGTATGGAGAATTATCTACACATCACTATGTGGGGAGAATTATCTCAACATTATGTATGGAGAATTATCTACACATCACTATGTATGGAGAATTATCTCAACATTATGTATGGAGAATTATCTACACATCACTATGTATGAGGAATTATCTACACATCACTCTGTATGGAGAATTATCTACACATCACTATGTATGGAGAATTATCTACACATTATGTATGGTGAATTATCTACACATTATGTATGGAGAATTATCTACACATCACTATGTATGGAGAATTATCCACACATGACTATGTATGGTGAATTATCTACACATCCCTATGTATGGATAATTATCTACACATTATTTATGGAGAATTATCTACACATCACTATGTATGGCGAATTATCCATACATCACTATGTATGGTGAATTATCTACACATTATGTATGGAGAATTATCTACACATCACTATGTATGGAGAATTATCTCAACATTATGTATGGAGAATTATTTACACATCACTATGTATGAGGAATTATCTACACATCACTCTGTATGGAGAATTATCTACACATCACTATGTATGGAGAATTATCTACACATTATGTATGGAGAATTATCTACACATCATTGTGTATTGAGAATTATCCACACATCATATATGGAGAACTATCTACACATTATATACGTAGAACTATCTACACATTATATATGTAGAACTATCTACACATTATATATGGAGAATTATCTACATATTATGTATGGAGAATTATCTACACATTATGTATGGAGAATTATCTACACATCACTATGTATGGAGAATTATCCACACATCACTATGTATGGTGAATTATCTACACATCACTATGTATGGAGAATTATCTACACATTATTTATGGAGAATTATCTACACATCACGATGTATGGATAATTATCTACACATCACTATGTATGGCGAATTATCCACACATGACTATGTATGGTGAATTATCTACACATCCTTATGTATGGATAATTATCTACACATTATTTATGGAGAATTATCTACACATCACTATGTATGGCGAATTATCCATACATCACTATGTATGGTGAATTATCTACACATTATGTATGGAGAATTATCTACACATCACTATGTATGGAGAATTATCTCAACATTATGTATGGAGAATTATTTACACATCACTATGTATGAGGAATTATCTACACATCACTCTGTATGGAGAATTATCTACACATCACTATGTATGGAGAATTATCTACACATTATGTATGGAGAATTATCTACACATCATTGTGTATTGAGAATTATCCACACATCATATATGGAGAACTATCTACACATTATATACGTGGAACTATCTACACATTATATATGTAGAACTATCTACACATTATATATGGAGAATTATCTACATATTATGTATGGAGAATTATCTACACATTATGTATGGAGAATTATCTACACATCACTATGTATGGAGAATTATCCACACATCACTATGTATGGTGAATTATCTACACATCACTATGTATGGAGAATTATCTACACATTATTTATGGAGAATTATCTACACATCACGATGTATGGATAATTATCTACACATCACTATGTATGGCGAATTATCCACACATCACTATGTATGGTGAATTATCCACACATCACTATGTATGGTGAATTATCTACACATTATGTATGGAGAATTAACTACACATCACTATGTATGGTGAATTATCCACACATCACTATGTATGGAGAATTATCCACACATCACTCTGTATGGAGAATTATCTACACATCACTATGTATTGAGAATTATCTCAACATTATGTATGGAGAATTATCTACACATCACTATGTATGGCGAATTATCCACACATCACTATGTATGGTGAATTATCTACACATTATGTATGGAGAATTATCTACACATCACTATGTATGGAGAATTATCTACACATGATGTATGGAGAATTATCTACACATCACTATGTATGGAGAATTATCCACACATCACTCTGTATGGAGAATTATCTACACATCACTATGTATGGAGAATTATCTCAACATTATGTATGGAGAATTATCTACACATCACTATGTATGGAGAATTATCTACACATTATGTATGGAGAATGATCTACACATCACTATGTATGGAGAATTATCTACACATCACTATGTATGGCGAATTATCCACACATCACTATGTATGGTGAATTATCTACACATTATGTATGGAGAATTATCTACACATCACTATGTATGGAGAATTATCTCAACATTATGTATGGAGAATTATCTACACATCACTATGTATGGAGAATTATCTCAACATTATGTATGGAGAATTATCTACACATCACTATGTATGGGGAATAATCTACACATCACTCTGTATGGAGAATTATCTACACATCACTATGTATGGAGAATTATCTACACATTATGTATGGAGAATTATCTACACATCATTATGTATTGAGAATTATCCACACATCATATATGGAGAACTATCTACACATTATATATGTAGAACTATCTACACATTATATATGGAGAATTATCTACATGTTATGTATGGAGAATTATCTACACATTATGTATGGAGAATTATCTACACATCACTATGTATGGAGAATTATCTCAACATTATGTATGGAGAATTATCTACACATCACTATGTATGGAGAATTATCTACACATTATGTATGGAGAATGATCTACACATCACTATGTATGGAGAATTATCTACACATCACTATGTATGGCGAATTATCCACACATCACTATGTATGGTGAATTATCTACACATTATGTATGGAGAATTATCTACACATCACTATGTATGGAGAATTATCTCAACATTATGTATGGAGAATTATCTACACATCACTATGTATGGAGAATTATCTCAACATTATGTATGGAGAATTATCTACACATCACTATGTATGGGAATAATCTACACATCACTCTGTATGGAGAATTATCTACACATCACTATGTATGGAGAATTATCTACACATTATGTATGGAGAATTATCTACACATCATTATGTATTGAGAATTATCCACACATCATATATGGAGAACTATCTACACATTATATATGTAGAACTATCTACACATTATATATGGAGAATTATCTACATGTTATGTATGGAGAATTATCTACACATTATGTATGGAGAATTATCTACACATCACTATGTATGGAGAATTATCCACACATCACTATGTATGGTGAATTATCTACACATTATGTATGGAGAATTATCCACACATCACTATGTATGGTGAATTATCTACACATTATGTATGGAGAATTATCTACACATCACTATGTATGGAGAATTATCTACACATCACTATGTATGGCGAATTATCCACACATCACTATGTATGGAGAATTATCCACACATCACTCTGTATGGAGAATTATCTACACATCACTATGTGGGGAGAATTATCTCAACATTATGTATGGAGAATTATCTACACATCACTATGTATGGAGAATTATCTCAACATTATGTATGGAGAATTATCTACACATCACTATGTATGAGGAATTATCTACACATCACTCTGTATGGAGAATTATCTACACATCACTATGTATGGAGAATTATCTACACATTATGTATGGTGAATTATCTACACATTATGTATGGAGAATTATCTACACATCACTATGTATGGAGAATTATCCACACATGACTATGTATGGTGAATTATCTACACATCCCTATGTATGGATAATTATCTACACATTATTTATGGAGAATTATCTACACATCACTATGTATAGCGAATTATCACATCACTATGTATGGTGAATTATCTCACATTATGTATGGAGAATTATCTACACATCACTATGTATGGAGAATTATCTACACATGATGTATGGAGAATTATCTACACATCACTATGTATGGAGAATTATCCACACATCACTATGTATGGTGAATTATCTACACATCACTATGTATGGAGAATTAACTACACATCACTATGTATGGTGAATTATCTACACATTATGTATGGAGAATTATCTACACATCACTATGTATGGAGAATTATCTACACATCACTATGTATGGCGAATTATCCACACATCACTATGTATGGAGAATTATCCACACATCACTCTGTATGGAGAATTATCTACACATCACTATGTGGGAGAATTATCTCAACATTATGTATGGAGAATTATCTACACATCACTATGTATGGAGAATTATCTCAACATTATGTATGGAGAATTATCTACACATCACTATGTATGAGGAATTATCTACACATCACTCTGTATGGAGAATTATCTACACATCACTATGTATGGAGAATTATCTACACATTATGTATGGTGAATTATCTACACATTATGTATGGAGAATTATCTACACATCACTATGTATGGAGAATTATCCACACATGACTATGTATGGTGAATTATCTACACATCCCTATGTATGGATAATTATCTACACATTATTTATGGAGAATTATCTACACATCACTATGTATAGCGAATTATCATACATCACTATGTATGGTGAATTATCTACACATTATGTATGGAGAATTATCTACACATCACTATGTATGGAGAATTATCTACACATGATGTATGGAGAATAATCTACACATCACTATGTATGGCGAATTATCCACACATCACTATGTATGGTGAATTATCTACACATTATGTATGGAGAATTAACTACACATCACTATGTATGGAGAATTATCTACACATCACTATGTATGGTGAATTATCCACACATCACTATGTATGGAGAATTATCCACACATCACTCTGTATGGAGAATTATCTACACATCACTATGTATTGAGAATTATCTCAACATTATGTATGGAGAATTATCTACACATCACTATGTATGGAGAATTATCCACACATCACTATGTATGGTGAATTATCTACACATTATGTATGGAGAATTATCTACACATCACTATGTATGGAGAATTATCTACACATGATGTATGGAGAATTATCTACACATCACTATGTATGGAGAATTATCCACACATCACTCTGTATGGAGAATTATCTACACATCACTATGTATGGAGAATTATCTCAACATTATGTATGGAGAATTATCTACACATCACTATGTATGGAGAATTATCTACACATTATGTATGGAGAATGATCTACACATCACTATGTATGGAGAATTATCTACACATCACTATGTATGGCGAATTATCCACACATCACTATGTATGGTGAATTATCTACACATTATGTATGGAGAATTATCTACACATCACTATGTATGGAGAATTATCTCAACATTATGTATGGAGAATTATCTACACATCACTATGTATGGAGAATTATCTCAACATTATGTATGGAGAATTATCTACACATCACTATGTATGGGGAATAATCTACACATCACTCTGTATGGAGAATTATCTACACATCACTATGTATGGAGAATTATCTACACATTATGTATGGAGAATTATCTACACATCATTATGTATTGAGAATTATCCACACATCATATATGGAGAACTATCTACACATTATATATGTAGAACTATCTACACATTATATATGGAGAATTATCTACAT
>NW_026288959.1:0-3752 GCF_023373465.1 Oncorhynchus keta | reverse complement strand
ACAGATGGGCTTTTGTGAACAGATGGGCTGTGAACAGATGGCAGCTGTGAACAGATGGGCTGTGATACAGATGGGCTGCTATACGAGACTGGGCTGTGAACATGATGGGCTGTGAACAGATGGGCTGTGATACAGATGGGCTGTATACAGATGGGCTGTGATACAGATGGGCTGTATACAGATGGAGCTGTGAACAGATGGGCTGTGAACAGATGGGCTGTGAACAGATGGGCTGTGATACAGATGGGCTGTACGATGGGCTGTATACAGATGGGCTGTATACAGATGGGCTGTATACAGATGGGCTGTGAACAGATGGGCTGTATACAGATGGGCTGTGAACAGATGGGCTGTGAACAGATGGGCTGTATACAGATGGGCTGTGATACAGATGGGCTGTGATACAGATGGGCTGTATACAGAATGGGCTGTATACAGATGGGCTGTATACAGATGGGCTGTGATACAGATGGGCTGTGAACAGATGGGCTGTGAACAGATGGGCTGTGATACAGATGGGCTGTATACAGATGGGCTGTGATACAGATGGGCTGTGAACAGATGGGCTGTATACAGATGGGCTGTGATACAGATGGGCTGTATACAGATGGGCTGTGAACAGATGGGCTGTGAACAGATGGGCTGTGAACAGATGGGCTGTGAACAGATGGGCTGTATACAGATGGGCTGTATACGAATGGGCTGTCATACAGATGGGCTGTGATACAGATGGGCTGTGAACAGATGGGCTGTGATACAGATGGGCTGTGAACAGATGGGCTGTATACAGATGGGCTGTGATACAGATGGGCTGTATACAGATGGGCTGTGATACAGATGGGCTGTGATACAGATGGGCTGTATACAGATGGGCTGTGAACAGATGGGCTGTGAACAGATGGGCTGTACAGATGGGCTGTGAACAGATGGGCTGTGAACAGATGGGCTGTATACAGATGGGCTGTGAACAGATGGGCTGTATACAGATGGGCTGTGAACAGATGGGCTGTGAACAGATGGGCTGTATACAGATGGGCTGTGAACAGATGGGCTGTATACAGATGGGCTGTGATACAGATGGGCTGTGATACAGATGGGCTGTGAACAGATGGGCTGTATACAGATGGGCTGTGATACAGATGGGCTGTGAACAGATGGGCTGTGAACAGATGGGCTGTGTACAGATGGGCTGTATACAGATGGGCTGTATGCAGATGGGCTGTGAACAGATGGGCTGTATACAGATGGGCTGTGTACAGATGGGCTGTATACAGATGGGCTGTGTACAGATGGGCTGTGAACAGATGGGCTGTATACAGATGGGCTGTGATACAGATGGGCTGTATACAGATGGGCTGTGAACAGATGGGCTGTGAACAGATGGGCTGTGAACAGATGGGCTGTGAACAGATGGGCTGTATACAGATGGGCTGTATACAGATGGGCTGTATACAGATGGGCTGTGATACAGATGGGCTGTGATACAGATGGGCTGTATACAGATGGGCTGTGAACAGATGGGCTGTGATACAGATGGGCTGTATACAGATGGGCTGTGAACAGATGGGGTATGCAGATGGGCTGAACAGATGGGCTGTATACAGATGGGCTGTGAACAGATGGGCTGTGAACAGATGGGCTGTGATACAGATGGGCTGTATACAGATGGGCTGTATACAGATGGGCTGTATACAGATGGGCTGTATACAGATGGGCTGTGATACAGATGGGCTGTATACAGATGGGCTGTGAACAGATGGGCTGTATACAGATGGGCTGTATACAGATGGGCTGTGAACAGATGGGCTGTGAACAGATGGGCTGTGTACAGATGGGCTGTATACAGATGGGCTGTGTACAGATGGGCTGTGAACAGATGGGCTGTGAACAGATGGGCTGTATACAGATGGGCTGTGATACAGATGGGCTGTATACAGATGGGCTGTGAACAGATGGGCTGTGAACAGATGGGCTGTGATACAGATGGGCTGTGAACAGATGGGCTGTATACAGATGGGCTGTATACAGATGGGCTGTGATACAGATGGGCTGTATACAGATGGGCTGTATACAGATGGGCTGTATACAGATGGGCTGTATACAGATGGGCTGTGAACAGATGGGCTGTGAACAGATGGGCTGTGAACAGATGGGCTGTGAACAGATGGGCTGTATACAGATGGGCTGTGATACAGATGGGCTGTGAACAGATGGGCTGTATACAGATGGGCTGTATACAGATGGGCTGTATACAGATGGGCTGTGAACAGATGGGCTGTATACAGATGGGCTGTATACAGATGGGCTGTATACAGATGGGTGTGAACGAATGGGCTGTATACAGATGGGCTGTACAGATGGGCTGTGTACAGATGGGCTGTGAACAGATGGGCTGTGAACAGATGGGCTGTATACAGATGGGCTGTATACAGATGGGCTGTATACAGATGGGCTGTGAACAGATGGGCTGTGAACAGATGGGCTGTATACAGATGGGCTGTGAACAGATGGGCTGTATACAGATGGGCTGTGATACAGATGGGCTGTGAACGATGGGCTGTATACAGATGGGCTGTGAACAGATGGGCTGTATACAGATGGGCTGTGATACAGATGGGCTGTATACAGATGGGCTGTAACAGATGGGCTGTACAGATGGGCTGTGAACAGATGGGCTGTATACAGATGGGCTGTGAACAGATGGGCTGTATACAGATGGGCTGTGAACAGATGGGCTGTGAACAGATGGGCTGTGATACAGATGGGCTGTATACAGAATGGGCTGTGAACAGATGGGCTGTATACAGATGGGCTGTATACAGATGGGCTGTATACAGATGGGCTGTGAACAGATGGGCTGTGAACAGATGGGCTGTGAACAGATGGGCTGTATACAGATGGGCTGTATACAGATGGGCTGTGAACAGATGGGCTGTGATACAGATGGGCTGTGAACAGATGGGCTGTGATACAGATGGGCTGTATACAGATGGGCTGTATACAGATGGGCTGTGAACAGATGGGCTGTATACAGATGGGCTGTGAACGAGATGGGCTGTATACAGATGGGCTGTATACAGATGGGCTGTATACAGATGGGCTGTGATACAGATGGGCTGTGAACAGATGGGCTGTGAACAGATGGGCTGCATGAACAGATGGGCTGTATACAGATGGGCTGTGAACAGATGGGCTGTATACAGATGGGCTTGTGTGACATATGAGCTGATGTACAGATGGGCTGTGATACAGATGGGCTGTATACAGATGGGCTGTATACAGATGGGCTGTATACAGATGGGCTGTGAACAGATGGGCTGTGATACAGATGGGCTGTAGTACGTAGATGGGCTGTATACAGATGGGCTGTATACAGATGGGCTGTATACAGATGGGCTGTGATACAGATGGGCTGTGATACAGACGGGCTGTATACAGAATGGGCTGTATACAGATGGGCCGTATACAGATGGGCAGTATACAGACGGGCTGTGAACGAGATGGGCTGTATACAGATGGGCTGTATACAGATGGGCTGCAGAACAGATGGGCTGTGAACAGATGGGCTGTATACAGATGGGCTGTATACAGATGGACTGTGAACAGATGGGCTGTGAACAGATGGGCTGTATACAGATGGGCTGTATACAGATGGGCTGTGAACAGATGGGCTGTGAACAGATGGGCTGTATACAGATGGGCTGTATACAGATGGACTGTGAACAGATGGGCTGTGAACAGATGGGCTGTAT